>NW_026975229.1:166336-436707 GCF_030014295.1 Loxodonta africana | reverse complement strand
CAGAGCTAACTCAGAAGGAGCGCCTGGTGATTGTACCCAGAGCTACTTCGGAAGGAAAGCCTGGTGGCTTAACTCAGAAGTGCCTCGGAAGGAAGGCCTGGTGACCGTACCCAGAGGTACCTCGAAAGAAATGCTTGGTGACGGTACTTAGAAGTACCTGGGAAGGAAGGACTGGTGACAGTACTCGGAGGTACCGCAGAAGGAAGGCCTGGTGACTGTACCCAGGGGTATCTCAGAAGGAAGGCCTGGTGACTGTACCCAGAGGTAACTCGTAAGGAAGGCCTGGTGACTGTACCCAGAGGTACCTGAGAAGCAATGCCTGATGACTGTACTCAGAGGTACCGCGGAAAAAAGGCCTGGTGAGTGTACCCAGAGGTACCTCGGAAGGATGGCCTGGTGACTATACCCAGAGGTACCTCCGAAGGAAGGACTGGTGACTGTACCCAGAGGTATCTCGGAGGGAGGGCATAGTGACTTTACCCAGAGGTACCTCGGAAGGAAGGTCCAGAGACTGTACCCAAAGGTACCTCGGAAGAAAGGCCCGGTGACTGTACCCAGAGGTATCTCAGAAGCAAGACCTGGTGACTGTACCCAGAGGTACCTCAGAAGGAATGCCTGGTGACTGTACTCAGAGGTACCGTGGAAAAAAGGCCTGGTGAGTGTACCCAGAGGTACCTCGGAAGGAAGGTCTGGTGACTCTACCCAGAGGTACCTTGGAAGGAAGGCCTGGTGACTACCCAGACGTACCTCCGAAGAAAGGCCTGGTGACTGTACTCAGAGGTACCCCAGAAGAAAAACCTCGTGACTGTACCCAGTGGTACCTCAGAAGGAAGGCATGATGACTGTACTCAGAGGTACCTCGGAAGGAAGGCCTGGTCACTGTACCCAGAGCTAACTCTGAAGGAATGCCTGGTGACTGTACCCAGAGTTACTTCGTGAGAAAGGCCTGGTGACTGTACCCAGAGGTACCTCAGAAGAAAGGCCTAGAGACTGTTCCCAGAGGGACCTCAGAAAGAAGGCCGTGTGACTGTACCCAGAGATACCTCTGAAGGAAGGCCTGTTGACTCTACCCGTACGTACTCAGAAGGAAAGCCTGGTGACTGTACCCGCAGGTACGTCGTAAGAAAGGTCTGGTGAGGGTACACAGACTTACCTCGGAAACAAGGGCTGGTGACTGTATCCAAAGGTACCTCAGAGGGAAGGTCTGGTGACTGTACCCAGAGGTAGATCGGAAGAAAAGCCTGGTGATTGTACCTAGAGGGACCTCAGAAATAAGCCCGGGTGCTGTACCCAGAGGTACCTCAGAAGGAAGGCCGTTGACTGTACCCAGAGGGTCCTCGGAAGAAAGGCTTTTCACTGTACCCAGAGGTACCTCTGAAGGAACGCCTGGTGACTGTACCCAGAGGGAACTGAGAAAAAAGGCAGGGTGACTGTACCCAGAGGTACCTCAGAAGGAAGGCCTTTCACTGTACCCAGAGGTACCTCTGAAGGAACGCCTGGTGACTGTACCCAGAGGTACCTCAGAAGGAACGACTGGAGACTGTAACCAGAGGTACCTCGCAAAACGGCCTGGTGAGTGTACCCAGAGGTACCTCGGAAACTAGTCCTGATGACAGTACCAACAGGTACTTCGGAAGGAAGGCCTGGAGACTGTACCCAGACGTACTTCGGAAGAAAGGCCTGGTGACTGTAGTCAGAGGTACCTCGGAAGGAAGGCCTGCTGACGCTACCCAGAGGGACCTCGGAAGGAAGGCCAGGTGACTGTACCCAGAGATACCTGGGAAGAAATGCCTGATGACACTACCCAGAAGTACCTCGGAAGGAAGCCCTGCTGACTGTACCCAGAGGTACCTGGAAAGGAAGGCCTGGTGACTGTCCTCAGAGGTACCTCACAAGAAATACCTCGTGACTGTACCCAGACGTACCTGAGAAGGAAGGCCTGGTGACTGTATTCAGAGGTACCTCGGAAGGAAAGCCTGGGGACTTTACCCAGGGATACCTTAGAAGGAATGCCTGGTTACTGTACCCAGATGTACCTCGGAAGGAAGGCCTGGTGACTGTACCCAGAGATACCTGGGAAGAAATGCCTGATGACACTACCCAGAGGTACCTCGGAAGGAAGCCCTGCTGACTGTACCCAGAGGTACCTGGAAAGGAAGGCCTGGTGACTGTCCTCAGAGTTACCTCAGAAGAAATACCTCGTGACTGTACCCAGACGTACCTGAGAAGGAAGGCCTGGTGACTGTACCCAGGGGTACCTCGGAAGGAAGGCCTGGTGACTGTACCTAGAGGTAACTCCGAAAGAGGCGTGGTGACTGTACCCAGGGTATCTCCCAAGGAAAGCCAGGTGACTGCAGCCAGAGGTACCTCGGAAGAAAGGCCTGCTGACTGTTCCGAGAAGTACCTCAGAAGGAAGGCCTGATGACTCTACCCAGACGTACCCCTTCAGAAAGACCGGGTGACTGTACTCAGAGGTACCTCGGAAGGAAGGCCTGGTGACTGTACCCAGAGGTACGTCGGAAGGCAGGCCTGGTGACTGTACCTAGAGATAACTCGGAAGAAAGGAGTGGTGACTGTACCCAGGGTAACTCCCAAGGAAAGCCTGCTGACTGTAACCAGAGGTACCTCGGAAGGAAGGCCTGCTGACTGCAGCCAGAGTTACCTCCGAAGGAAGGCCTGGTGACTGTACCCAGAGGTAACTCGGAAGAAATGCCTGGTGACTCTAAACAGAGGTACCTCGGGAGGAATCCCTGGTGACTGTACCCAGAGGTACCTCAGAAGGAACGCCTGGTGATTGTTCCTAGAGATACCTCCGAAAGGAAGGCCTGGTGACTGTACACAGAAGTACCTCGGAAGAAAGGCCTGATGACTGTACCCAGAGCTAACTCAGAAGAAAGACCTCGTGACTGTACCCAGAGGTACCTCAGAAGGAAGGCCTGGTGATTGTACCTAGAGGTACCTCGGAAGGAAGGCCTGGTGACTGTACCCAGAGGGACCTCAGAAATAAGCCCGGGTGCTGTACCCAGAGGTACCTCAGAAGGAAGGCCGTTGACTGTACCCAGAGGGACCTCGGAAGAAAGGCCTCCTGACTGTACCCAGAGGGAACTGAGAAAGAAGGCAGAGTGACTGTACCCAGAGGGACCTCAGAAGGAAGGCCTTTGACTGTACCCAGAGGTACCCCTGAAGGAACGCCTGGTGATTTTACCCATAGGTACCTCAGAAGGAACGACTGGAGACTGTAACCAGAGGTACCTCTTAAGAACGGCCTGGTGAGTGTATCCAGAGGTACCTCGGAAACTAGTCCTGATGACTGTACCCACAGGTACTTCGGAAGGAAGGCCTGGAGACTGTACCCGGGGGTACCTGGGAAGGAAGGCCTGGCGACTGTACACAGAAGCACCTCGGAAGAAAGGCCTGGTGACTGTACCCAGTGGTACCTCGGAAGGAAGGCCTAGTGACTGTACCCAGAGCTAACTCAGAAGGAGCGCCTGGTGATTGTACCCAGAGGTACTTCGGAAGGAAAGCCTGGTGGCTTAACTCAGAAGTGCCTCGGAAGGAAGGCCTGGTGACCGTACCCAGAGGTACCTCGAAAGAAATGCTTGGTGACGGTACTTAGAAGTACCTGGGAAGGAAGGACTGGTGACAGTACTCGGAGGTACCGCAGAAGGAAGGCCTGGTGACTGTACCCAGGGGTATCTCAGAAGGAAGGCCTGGTGACTGTACCCAGAGGTAACTCGTAAGGAAGGCCTGGTGACTGTACCCAGAGGTACCTGAGAAGGAATGCCTGGTGACTGTACTCAGAGGTACCGCGGAAAAAAGGCCTAGTGAGTGTACCCAGAGGTACCTCGGAAGGATGGCCTGGTGACTATTCCCAGAGGTACCTCCGAAGGAAGGACTGCTGACTGTACCCAGAGGTATCTCGGAGGGAGGGCATAGTGACTTTACCCAGAGGTACCTCGGAAGGAAGGTCCAGAGACTGTACCCAAAGGTACCTCGGAAGAAAGGCCCGGTGACTGTACCCAGAGGTATCTCAGAAGCAAGACCTGGTGACTGTACCCAGAGGTACCTCAGAAGGAATGCCTGGTGACTGTACTCAGAGGTACCGTGGAAAAAAGGCCTGGTGAGTGTACCCAGAGGTACCTCGGAAGGAAGGTCTGGTGACTCTACCCAGAGGTACCTTGGAAGGAAGGCCTGGTGACTACCCAGACGTACCTCCGAAGAAAGGCCTGGTGACTGTACTCAGAGGTACCCCAGAAGAAAAACCTCGTGACTGTACCCAGTGGTACCTCAGAAGGAAGGCATGATGACTGTACTCAGAGGTACCTCGGAAGGAAGGCCTGGTCACTGTACCCAGAGCTAACTCTGAAGGAATGCCTGGTGACTGTACCCAGAGTTACTTCGTGAGAAAGGCCTGGTGACTGTACCCAGAGGTACCTCAGAAGAAAGGCCTAGAGACTGTTCCCAGAGGGACCTCAGAAAGAAGGCCGTGTGACTGTACCCAGAGATACCTCTGAAGGAAGGCCTGTTGACTCTACCCGTACGTACTCAGAAGGAAAGCCTGGTGACTGTACCCGCAGGTACGTCGTAAGAAAGGTCTGGTGAGGGTACACAGACTTACCTCGGAAACAAGGGCTGGTGACTGTATCCAAAGGTACCTCAGAGGGAAGGTCTGGTGACTGTACCCAGAGGTAGATCGGAAGAAAAGCCTGGTGATTGTACCTAGAGGGACCTCAGAAATAAGCCCGGGTGCTGTACCCAGAGGTACCTCAGAAGGAAGGCCGTTGACTGTACCCAGAGGGTCCTCGGAAGAAAGGCTTTTCACTGTACCCAGAGGTACCTCTGAAGGAACGCCTGGTGACTGTACCCAGAGGGAACTGAGAAAAAAGGCAGGGTGACTGTACCCAGAGGTACCTCAGAAGGAAGGCCTTTCACTGTACCCAGAGGTACCTCTGAAGGAACGCCTGGTGACTGTACCCATAGGTACCTCAGAAGGAACGACTGGAGACTGCAACCAGAGGTACCTCGCAAAACGGCCTGGTGAGTGTACCCAGAGGTACCTCGGAAACTAGTCCTGATGACAGTACCAACAGGTACTTCGGAAGGAAGGCCTGGAGACTCTACCCAGACGTACCTCGGAAGAAAGGCCTGGTGACTGTAGTCAGAGGTACCTGGGAAGAAATGCCTGATGACACTACCCAGAGGTACCTCGGAAAGAAGCCCTGCTGACTGTACCCAGAGGTACCTGGAAAGGAAGTCCTGGTGACTGTACTCAGAGGTACCTCAGAAGAAATACCTCGTGACTGTACCCAGAGGTACCTGAGAAGGAAGGCCTGGTGACTGTACCCAGAGGTACCTCGGAAGGAAGGCCTGGTCACTGTACCCAGAGCTAATTCTGAAGGAATGCCTGGTGACTGTACCCAGAGGTACCTCGTAAGAAAGGCCTGGTGACTGTACCCAGAGGTACCTCAGAAGCAAGGCCTGGTGACTGTACCAAGAGGTAAGTCGTAGGAAAGGCGTGGTGAGTGTACCCAGGGTAATTCCCACGGAAAGCCTGGTGACTGTAACCAGAGTTACCTCGGGAGGAAGGCCTGGTGACTGTAACGAGAAGTTCCTCAGAAGAAAAGCCTGATGACTCTACCCAAACGTACCCCTTAATAAAGGCCGGATGACTGTACTCAGAGGTACCTCGGAAGGAAGGCCTGCCTACTCTACCCAGAGGGACCTCGGAAGGAAGGCCAGGTGACTGTACCCAGAGGTACCTGGAAAGGAAGGCCCGGTGATTGTACCCAGAGGTACCTCGGAAGGAAGGCCTGGTGACTGTACCCAGACGCACTTCGGAAGAAAGTCCTGGTGACTGTATTCAGAGGTACCTCGAAAGGAAGGCCTGGGGACTTTACCCAGGGATACCTTAGAAGGAATGCCTGGTTACTGTACCCAGATGTACCTCGGAAGGAAGGCCTGGTGACTGTACCCAGAGATACCTGGGAAGAAATGCCTGATGACACTACCCAGAGGTACCTCGGAAGGAAGCCCTGCTGACTGTACCCAGAGGTACCTGGAAAGGAAGGCCTGGTGACTGTCCTCAGAGGTACCTCAGAAGAAATACCTCGTGACTGTACCCAGACGTACCTGAGAAGGAAGGCCTGGTGACTGTACCTAGAGGTAACTCCGAAAGAGGCGTGGTGACTGTACCCAGGGTATCTCCCAAGGAAAGCCAGGTGACTGCAGCCAGAGGTACCTCGGAAGAAAGGCCTGCTGACTGTTCCGAGAAGTACCTCAGAAGGAAGGCCTGATGACTCTACCCAGACGTACCCCTTCAGAAAGACCGGGTGACTGTACTCAGAGGTACCTCGGAAGGAAGGCCTGGTGACTGTACCCAGAGGTACGTCGGAAGGAAGGCCTGGTGACTGTACCTAGAGATAACTCGGAAGAAAGGAGTGGTGACTGTACCCAGGGTAACTCCCAAGGAAAGCCTGGTGACTGTAACCAGAGGTACCTCGGAAGGAAGGCCTGCTGACTGCAGCCAGAGTTACCTCCGAAGGAAGGCCTGGTGACTGTACCCAGAGGTAACTCGGAAGAAATGCCTGGTGACTCTAAACAGAGGTACCTCGGGAGGAATCCCTGGTGACTGTACCCAGAGGTACCTCAGAAGGAACGCCTGGTGATTGTTCCTAGAGATACCTCCGAAAGGAAGGCCTGGTGACTGTACACAGAAGTACCTCGGAAGAAAGGCCTGGTGACTGTACCCAGAGCTAACTCAGAAGAAAGACCTCGTGACTGTACCCAGAGGTACCTCAGAAGGAAGGCCTGGTGATTGTACCTAGAGGTACCTCGGAAGGAAGGCCTGGTGACTGTACCCAGAGGGACCTCAGAAATAAGCCCGGGTGCTGTACCCAGAGGTACCTCAGAAGGAAGGCCGTTGACTGTACCCAGAGGGACCTCGGAAGAAAGGCCTCCTGACTGTACCCAGAGGGAACTGAGAAAGAAGGCAGAGTGACTGTACCCAGAGGGACCTCAGAAGGAAGGCCTTTGACTGTACCCAGAGGTACCCCTGAAGGAACGCCTGGTGATTTTACCCATAGGTACCTCAGAAGGAACGACTGGAGACTGTAACCAGAGGTACCTCTTAAGAACGGCCTGGTGAGTGTATCCAGAGGTACCTCGGAAACTAGTCCTGATGACTGTACCCACAGGTACTTCGGAAGGAAGGCCTGGAGACTGTACCCAGACGTACCTCGGAAGAAAGGCCTGGTGACTGTAGTCAGAGGTACCTCGGAAGGAAGGCCTGGTGACTGTACCCAGGGGTACCTGGGAAGGAAGGCCTGGCGACTGTACACAGAAGCACCTCGGAAGAAAGGCCTGGTGACTGTACCCAGTGGTACCTCGGAAGGAAGGCCTAGTGACTGTACCCAGAGCTAACTCAGAAGGAGCGCCTGGTGATTGTACCCAGAGGTACTTGGGAAGGAAAGCCTGGTGGCTTAACTCAGAAGTGCCTCGGAAGGAAGGCCTGGTGACCGTACCCAGAGGTACCTCGAAAGAAATGCTTGGTGACGGTACTTAGAAGTTCCTGGGAAGGAAGGACTGGTGACAGTACTCGGAGGTACCGCAGAAGGAAGGCCTGGTGACTGTACCCAGGGGTATCTCAGAAGGAAGGCCTGGTGACTGTACCCAGAGGTAACTCGTAAGGAAGGCCTGGTGACTGTACCCAGAGGTACCTGAGAAGGAATGCCTGGTGACTGTACTCAGAGGTACCGCGGAAAAAAGGCCTGGTGAGTGTACCCAGAGGTACCTCGGAAGGATGGCCTGGTGACTATACCCAGAGGTACCTCCGAAGGAAGGACTGCTGACTGTACCCAGAGGTATCTCGGAGGGAGGGCATAGTGACTTTACCCAGAGGTACCTCGGAAGGAAGGTCCAGAGACTGTACCCAAAGGTACCTCGGAAGAAAGGCCCGGTGACTGTACCCAGAGGTATCTCAGAAGCAAGACCTGGTGACTGTACCCAGAGGTACCTCAGAAGGAATGCCTGGTGACTGTACTCAGAGGTACCGTGGAAAAAAGGCCTGGTGAGTGTACCCAGAGGTACCTCGGAAGGAAGGTCTGGTGACTCTACCCAGAGGTACCTTGGAAGGAAGGCCTGGTGACTACCCAGACGTACCTCCGAAGAAAGGCCTGGTGACTGTACTCAGAGGTACCCCAGAAGAAAAACCTCGTGACTGTACCCAGTGGTACCTCAGAAGGAAGGCATGATGACTGTACTCAGAGGTACCTCGGAAGGAAGGCCTGGTCACTGTACCCAGAGCTAACTCTGAAGGAATGCCTGGTGACTGTACCCAGAGTTACTTCGTGAGAAAGGCCTGGTGACTGTACCCAGAGGTACCTCAGAAGAAAGGCCTAGAGACTGTTCCCAGAGGGACCTCAGAAAGAAGGCCGTGTGACTGTACCCAGAGATACCTCTGAAGGAAGGCCTGTTGACTCTACCCGTACGTACTCAGAAGGAAAGCCTGGTGACTGTACCCGCAGGTACGTCGTAAGAAAGGTCTGGTGAGGGTACACAGACTTACCTCGGAAACAAGGGCTGGTGACTGTATCCAAAGGTACCTCAGAGGGAAGGTCTGGTGACTGTACCCAGAGGTAGATCGGAAGAAAAGCCTGGTGATTGTACCTAGAGGGACCTCAGAAATAAGCCCGGGTGCTGTACCCAGAGGTACCTCAGAAGGAAGGCCGTTGACTGTACCCAGAGGGTCCTCGGAAGAAAGGCTTTTCACTGTACCCAGAGGTACCTCTGAAGGAACGCCTGGTGACTGTACCCAGAGGGAACTGAGAAAAAAGGCAGGGTGACTGTACCCAGAGGTACCTCAGAAGGAAGGCCTTTCACTGTACCCAGAGGTACCTCTGAAGGAACGCCTGGTGACTGTACCCATAGGTACCTCAGAAGGAACGACTGGAGACTGCAACCAGAGGTACCTCGCAAAACGGCCTGGTGAGTGTACCCAGAGGTACCTCGGAAACTAGTCCTGATGACAGTACCAACAGGTACTTCGGAAGGAAGGCCTGGAGACTCTACCCAGACGTACCTCGGAAGAAAGGCCTGGTGACTGTAGTCAGAGGTACCTGGGAAGAAATGCCTGATGACACTACCCAGAGGTACCTCGGAAAGAAGCCCTGCTGACTGTACCCAGAGGTACCTGGAAAGGAAGTCCTGGTGACTGTACTCAGAGGTACCTCAGAAGAAATACCTCGTGACTGTACCCAGAGGTACCTGAGAAGGAAGGCCTGGTGACTGTACCCAGAGGTACCTCGGAAGGAAGGCCTGGTCACTGTACCCAGAGCTAATTCTGAAGGAATGCCTGGTGACTGTACCCAGAGGTACCTCGTAAGAAAGGCCTGGTGACTGTACCCAGAGGTACCTCAGAAGCAAGGCCTGGTGACTGTACCAAGAGGTAAGTCGTAGGAAAGGCGTGGTGAGTGTACCCAGGGTAATTCCCACGGAAAGCCTGGTGACTGTAACCAGAGTTACCTCGGGAGGAAGGCCTGGTGACTGTAACGAGAAGTTCCTCAGAAGAAAAGCCTGATGACTCTACCCAAACGTACCCCTTAATAAAGGCCGGATGACTGTACTCAGAGGTACCTCGGAAGGAAGGCCTGCTGACTCTACCCAGAGGGACCTCGGAAGGAAGGCCAGGTGACTGTACCCAGAGGTACCTGGAAAGGAAGGCCCGGTGATTGTACCCAGAGGTACCTCGGAAGGAAGGCCTGGTGACTGTACCCAGACGCACTTCGGAAGAAAGTCCTGGTGACTGTATTCAGAGGTACCTCGAAAGGAAGGCCTGGGGACTTTACCCAGGGATACCTTAGAAGGAATGCCTGGTTACTGTACCCAGATGTACCTCGGAAGGAAGGCCTGGTGACTGTACCCAGAGATACCTGGGAAGAAATGCCTGATGACACTACCCAGAGGTACCTCGGAAGGAAGCCCTGCTGACTGTACCCAGAGGTACCTGGAAAGGAAGGCCTGGTGACTGTCCTCAGAGGTACCTCAGAAGAAATACCTCGTGACTGTACCCAGACGTACCTGAGAAGGAAGGCCTGGTGACTGTACCTAGAGGTAACTCCGAAAGAGGCGTGGTGACTGTACCCAGGGTATCTCCCAAGGAAAGCCAGGTGACTGCAGCCAGAGGTACCTCGGAAGAAAGGCCTGCTGACTGTTCCGAGAAGTACCTCAGAAGGAAGGCCTGATGACTCTACCCAGACGTACCCCTTCAGAAAGACCGGGTGACTGTACTCAGAGGTACCTCGGAAGGAAGGCCTGGTGACTGTACCCAGAGGTACGTCGGAAGGCAGGCCTGGTGACTGTACCTAGAGATAACTCGGAAGAAAGGAGTGGTGACTGTACCCAGGGTAACTCCCAAGGAAAGCCTGGTGACTGTAACCAGAGGTACCTCGGAAGGAAGGCCTGCTGACTGTAGCCAGAGTTACCTCCGAAGGAAGGCCTGGTGACTGTACCCAGAGGTAACTCGGAAGAAATGCCTGGTGACTGTAAACAGAGGTACCTCGGGAGGAATCCCTGGTGACTGTACCCAGAGGTACCTCAGAAGGAAGGCCTGGTGATTGTTCCTAGAGATACCTCCGAAAGGAAGGCCTGGTGACTGTACACAGAAGTACCTCGGAAGAAAGGCCTGGTGACTGTACCCAGAGCTAACTCAGAAGAAAGACCTCGTGACTGTACCGAGAGGTACCTCAGAAGGAAGGCCTGGTGATTGTACCTAGAGGTACCTCGGAAGGAAGGCCTGGTGACTGTACCCAGAGGGACCTCAGAAATAAGCCCGGGTGCTGTACCCAGAGGTACCTCAGAAGGAAGGCCGTTGACTGTACCCAGAGGGACCTCGGAAGAAAGGCCTGCTGACTGTACCCAGAGGGAACTGAGAAAGAAGGCAGAGTGACTGTACCCAGAGGGACCTCAGAAGGAAGGCCTTTGACTGTACCCAGAGGTACCCCTGAAGGAACGCCTGGTGATTGTACCCATAGGTACCTCAGAAGGAACGACTGGAGACTGTAACCAGAGGTACCTCTTAAGAACGGCGTGATGAGTGTATCCAGAGGTACCTCGGAAACTAGTCCTGATGACTGTACCCACAGGTACTTCGGAAGGAAGGCCTGGAGACTGTACCCAGACGTACCTCGGAAGAAAGGCCTGGTGACTGTAGTCAGAGGTACCTCGGAAGGAAGGCCTGGTGACTGTACCCAGGGGTACCTGGGAAGGAAGGCCTGGCGACTGTACACAGAAGCACCTCGGAAGAAAGGCCTGGTGACTGTACCCAGAGGTACCTCGGAAGGAAGGCCTAGTGACTGTACCCAGAGCTAACTCAGAAGGAGCGCCTGGTGATTGTACCCAGAGGTACTTGGGAAGGAAAGCCTGGTGGCTTAACTCAGAAGTGCCTCGGAAGGAAGGCCTGGTGACCGTACCCAGAGGTACCTCGAAAGAAATGCTTGGTGACGGTACTTAGAAGTACCTGGGAAGGAAGGACTGGTGACAGTACTCGGAGGTACCGCAGAAGGAAGGCCTGGTGACTGTACCCAGGGGTATCTCAGAAGGAAGGCCTGGTGACTGTACCCAGAGGTAACTCGTAAGGAAGGCCTGGTGACTGTACCCAGAGGTACCTGAGAAGGAATGCCTGGTGACTGTACTCAGAGGTACCGCGGAAAAAAGGCCTGGTGAGTGTACCCAGAGGTACCTCGGAAGGATGGCCTGGTGACTATACCCAGAGGTACCTCCGAAGGAAGGACTGCTGACTGTACCCAGAGGTATCTCGGAGGGAGGGCATAGTGACTTTACCCAGAGGTACCTCGGAAGGAAGGTCCAGAGACTGTACCCAAAGGTACCTCGGAAGAAAGGCCCGGTGACTGTACCCAGAGGTATCTCAGAAGCAAGACCTGGTGACTGTACCCAGAGGTACCTCAGAAGGAATGCCTGGTGACTGTACTCAGAGGTACCGTGGAAAAAAGGCCTGGTGAGTGTACCCAGAGGTACCTCGGAAGGAAGGTCTGGTGACTCTACCCAGAGGTACCTTGGAAGGAAGGCCTGGTGACTACCCAGACGTACCTCCGAAGAAAGGCCTGGTGACTGTACTCAGAGGTACCCCAGAAGAAAAACCTCGTGACTGTACCCAGTGGTACCTCAGAAGGAAGGCATGATGACTGTACTCAGAGGTACCTCGGAAGGAAGGCCTGGTCACTGTACCCAGAGCTAACTCTGAAGGAATGCCTGGTGACTGTACCCAGAGTTACTTCGTGAGAAAGGCCTGGTGACTGTACCCAGAGGTACCTCAGAAGAAAGGCCTAGAGACTGTTCCCAGAGGGACCTCAGAAAGAAGGCCGTGTGACTGTACCCAGAGATACCTCTGAAGGAAGGCCTGTTGACTCTACCCGTACGTACTCAGAAGGAAAGCCTGGTGACTGTACCCGCAGGTACGTCGTAAGAAAGGTCTGGTGAGGGTACACAGACTTACCTCGGAAACAAGGGCTGGTGACTGTATCCAAAGGTACCTCAGAGGGAAGGTCTGGTGACTGTACCCAGAGGTAGATCGGAAGAAAAGCCTGGTGACTGTACCTAGAGGGACCTCAGAAATAATCCCGGGTGACTGTACCCAGAGGTACCTCAGAAGGAAGGGCGGTGACTGTACCCAGAGGTACCTCCTAAGAAAGGCCTGGTGACTGTACCCAGAGGGACCTCAGAAATAAGCCCGGGTGCTGTACCCAGAGGTACCTCAGAAGGAAGGCCGTTGACTGTACCGAGAGGGACCTCGGAAGAAAGGCCTGCTGACTGTACCCAGAGGGAACTGAGAAAAAAGGCAGGGTGACTGTACCCAGAGGTACCTCAGAAGGAAGGCCTTTCACTGTACCCAGAGGTACATCTGAAGGAACGCCTGGTGACTGTACCCAGAGGTACCTCAGAAGGAACGACTGGAGACTGTAACCAGAGGTACCTGGCAAAACGGCCTGGTGAGTGTACCCAGAGGTACCTCGGAAGGAAGGCCTGGTGACTGTACCCAGAGGTACCTGGGAAGAAATGCCTGATGACACTACCCAGAGGTACCTCGGAAAGAAGCCCTGCTGACTGTACCCAGAGGTACCTGGAAAGGAAGTCCTGGTGACTGTACTCAGAGGTACCTCAGAAGAAATACCTCGTGACTGTACCCAGAGGTACCTGAGAAGGAAGGCCTGGTGACTGTACCCAGAGGTACCTCGGAAGGAAGGCCTGGTCACTGTACCCAGAGCTAATTCTGAAGGAATGCCTGGTGACTGTACCCAGAGGTACCTCGTAAGAAAGGCCTGGTGACTGTACCCAGAGGTACCTCAGAAGCAAGGCCTGGTGACTGTACCAAAAGGTAACTCGTAGGAAAGGCGTGGTGAGTGTACCCAGGGTAATTCCCACGGAAAGCCTGGTGACTGTAACCAGAGTTACCTCGGGAGGAAGGCCTGTTGACTGTAACGAGAAGTGCCTCAGAAGGAAAGCCTGATGACTCTACCCAAACGTACCCCTTAATAAAGGCCGGATGACTGTACTCAGAGGTACCTCGGAAGGAAGGCCTGCTGACTCTACCCAGAGGGACCTCGGAAGGAAGGCCAGGTGACTGTACCCAGAGGTACCTGGAAAGGAAGGCCCGGTGATTGTACCCAGAGGTACCTCGGAAGGAAGGACTGGTGACTGTACCCAAACGCACTTCGGAAGAAAGTCCTGGTGACTGTATTCAGAGGTACCTCGAAAGGAAGGCCTGGGGACTTTACCCAGGGATACCTTAGAAGGAATGCCTGGTTACTGTACCCAGATGTACCTCGGAAGGAAGGCCTGGTGACTGTGCCCAGAGATACCTGGGAAGAAATGCCTGATGACACTACCCAGAGGTACCTCGGAAGGAAGCCCTGCTGACTGTACCCAGAGGTACCTGGAAAGGAAGGCCTGGTGACTGTCCTCAGAGGTACCTCAGAAGAAATACCTCGTGACTGTACCCAGACGTACCTGAGAAGGAAGGCCTGGTGACTGTACCCAGGGGTACCTCGGAAGGAAGGCCTGGTGACTGTACCTAGAGGTAACTCCGAAAGAGGCGTGGTGACTATACCCAGGGTATCTCCCAAGGAAAGCCAGGTGACTGCAGCCAGAGGTACCTCGGAAGAAAGGCCTGCTGACTGTTCCGAAAAGTACCTCAGAAGGAAGGCCTGATGACTCTACCCAGACGTACCCCTTCAGAAAGGCCGGGTGACTGTACTCAGAGGTACCTCGGAAGGAAGGCCTGGTGACTGTACCCAGAGGTACGTCGGAAGGAAGGCCTGGTGACTGTACCTAGAGATAACTCGGAAGAAAGGAGTGGTGACTGTACCCAGGGTAACTCCCAAGGAAAGCCTGCTGACTGTAACCAGAGGTACCTCGGAAGGAAGGCCTGCTGACTGTAGCCAGAGTTACCTCCGAAGGAAGGCCTGGTGACTGTACCCAGAGGTAACTCGGAAGAAATGCCTGGTGACTCTAAACAGAGGTACCTCGGGAGGAATCCCTGGTGACTGTACCCAGAGGTACCTCAGAAGGAAGGCCTGGTGATTGTTCCTAGAGATACCTCCGAAAGGAAGGCCTGGTGACTGTACACAGAAGTACCTCGGAAGAAAGGCCTGGTGACTGTACCCAGAGCTAACTCAGAAGAAAGACCTCGTGACTGTACCCAGAGGTACCTCAGAAGGAAGGCCTGGTGATTGTACCTAGAGGTACCTCGGAAGGAAGGCCTGGTGACTGTACCCAGAGGGACCTCAGAAATAAGCCCGGGTGCTGTACCCAGAGGTACCTCAGAAGGAAGGCCGTTGACTGTACCCAGAGGGACCTCGGAAGAAAGGCCTGCTGACTGTACCCAGAGGGAACTGAGAAAGAAGGCAGAGTGACTGTACCCAGAGGGACCTCAGAAGGAAGGCCTTTGACTGTACCCAGAGGTACCCCTGAAGGAACGCCTGGTGATTGTACCCATAGGTACCTCAGAAGGAACGACTGGAGAATGTAACCAGAGGTACCTCGTAAGAACGGCCTGGTGAGTGTACCCAGAGGTACCTCGGAAACTAGTCCTGATGACTGTACCCACAGGTACTTCGGAAGGAAGGCCTGGAGACTGTACCCAGACGTACCTCGGAAGAAAGGCCTGGTGACTGTAGTCAGAGGTACCTCGGAAGGAAGGCCTGCTGACGCTACCCAGAGGGACCTCGGAAGGAAGGCCAGGTGACTGTACCCAGAGATACCTGGGAAGAAATGCCTGATGACACTACCCAGAAGTACCTCGGAAGGAAGCCCTGCTGACTGTACCCAGAGGTACCTGGAAAGGAAGGCCTGGTGACTGTCCTCAGAGGTACCTCACAAGAAATACCTCGTGACTGTACCCAGACGTACCTGAGAAGGAAGGCCTGGTGACTGTATTCAGAGGTACCTCGGAAGGAAAGCCTGGGGACTTTACCCAGGGATACCTTAGAAGGAATGCCTGGTTACTGTACCCAGATGTACCTCGGAAGGAAGGCCTGGTGACTGTACCCAGAGATACCTGGGAAGAAATGCCTGATGACACTACCCAGAGGTACCTCGGAAGGAAGCCCTGCTGACTGTACCCAGAGGTACCTGGAAAGGAAGGCCTGGTGACTGTCCTCAGAGTTACCTCAGAAGAAATACCTCGTGACTGTACCCAGAAGTACCAGAGAAGGAAGGCCTGGTGACTGTACCCAGGGGTACCTCGGAAGGAAGGCCTGGTGACTGTACCTAGAGGTAACTCCGAAAGAGGCGTGGTGACTGTACCCAGGGTATCTCCCAAGGAAAGCCAGGTGACTGCAGCCAGAGGTACCTCGGAAGAAAGGCCTGCTGACTGTTCCGAGAAGTACCTCAGAAGGAAGGCCTGATGACTCTACCCAGACGTACCCCTTCAGAAAGACCGGGTGACTGTACTCAGAGGTACCTCGGAAGGAAGGCCTGGTGACTGTACCCAGAGGTACGTCGGAAGGAAGGCCTGGTGACTGTACCTAGAGATAACTCGGAAGAAAGGAGTGGTGACTGTACCCAGGGTAACTCCCAAGGAAAGCCTGCTGACTGTAACCAGAGGTACCTCGGAAGGAAGGCCTGCTGACTGCAGCCAGAGTTACCTCCGAAGGAAGGCCTGGTGACTGTACCCAGAGGTAACTCGGAAGAAATGCCTGGTGACTCTAAACAGAGGTACCTCGGGAGGAATCCCTGGTGACTGTACCCAGAGGTACCTCAGAAGGAACGCCTGGTGATTGTTCCTAGAGATACCTCCGAAAGGAAGGCCTGGTGACTGTACACAGAAGTACCTCGGAAGAAAGGCCTGGTGACTGTACCCAGAGCTAACTCAGAAGAAAGACCTCGTGACTGTACCCAGAGGTACCTCAGAAGGAAGGCCTGGTGATTGTACCTAGAGGTACCTCGGAAGGAAGGCCTGGTGACTGTACCCAGAGGGACCTCAGAAATAAGCCCGGGTGCTGTACCCAGAGGTACCTCAGAAGGAAGGCCGTTGACTGTACCCAGAGGGACCTCGGAAGAAAGGCCTCCTGACTGTACCCAGAGGGAACTGAGAAAGAAGGCAGAGTGACTGTACCCAGAGGGACCTCAGAAGGAAGGCCTTTGACTGTACCCAGAGGTACCCCTGAAGGAACGCCTGGTGATTTTACCCATAGGTACCTCAGAAGGAACGACTGGAGACTGTAACCAGAGGTACCTCTTAAGAACGGCCTGGTGAGTGTATCCAGAGGTACCTCGGAAACTAGTCCTGATGACTGTACCCACAGGTACTTCGGAAGGAAGGCCTGGAGACTGTACCCAGACGTACCTCGGAAGAAAGGCCTGGTGACTGTAGTCAGAGGTACCTCGGAAGGAAGGCCTGGTGACTGTACCCAGGGGTACCTGGGAAGGAAGGCCTGGCGACTGTACACAGAAGCACCTCGGAAGAAAGGCCTGGTGACTGTACCCAGTGGTACCTCGGAAGGAAGGCCTAGTGACTGTACCCAGAGCTAACTCAGAAGGAGCGCCTGGTGATTGTACCCAGAGGTACTTGGGAAGGAAAGCCTGGTGGCTTAACTCAGAAGTGCCTCGGAAGGAAGGCCTGGTGACCGTACCCAGAGGTACCTCGAAAGAAATGCTTGGTGACGGTACTTAGAAGTACCTGGGAAGGAAGGACTGGTGACAGTACTCGGAGGTACCGCAGAAGGAAGGCCTGGTGACTGTACCCAGGGGTATCTCAGAAGGAAGGCCTGGTGACTGTACCCAGAGGTAACTCGTAAGGAAGGCCTGGTGACTGTACCCAGAGGTACCTGAGAAGGAATGCCTGGTGACTGTACTCAGAGGTACCGCGGAAAAAAGGCCTGGTGAGTGTACCCAGAGGTACCTCGGAAGGAAGGCCTGGTGACTGTACCCAGAGGTACCTCCGAAGGAAGGACTGCTGACTGTACCCAGAGGTATCTCGGAGGGAGGGCATAGTGACTTTACCCAGAGGTACCTCGGAAGGAAGGTCCAGAGACTGTACCCAAAGGTACCTCGGAAGAAAGGCCCGGTGACTGTACCCAGAGGTATCTCAGAAGCAAGACCTGGTGACCTTACCCAGAGGTACCTCAGAAGGAATGCCTGGTGACTGTACTCAGAGGTACCGTGGAAAAAAGGCCTGGTGAGTGTACCCAGAGGTACCTCGGAAGGAAGGTCTGGTGACTCTACCCAGAGGTACCTTGGAAGGAAGGCCTGGTGACTACCCAGACGTACCTCCGAAGAAAGGCCTGGTGACTGTACTCAGAGGTACCCCAGAAGAAAAACCTCGTGACTGTACCCAGTGGTACCTCAGAAGGAAGGCATGATGACTGTACTCAGAGGTACCTCGGAAGGAAGGCCTGGTCACTGTACCCAGAGCTAACTCTGAAGGAATGCCTGGTGACTGTACCCAGAGTTACTTCGTGAGAAAGGCCTGGTGACTGTACCCAGAGGTACCTCAGAAGAAAGGCCTAGAGACTGTTCCCAGAGGGACCTCAGAAAGAAGGCCGTGTGACTGTACCCAGAGATACCTCTGAAGGAAGGCCTGTTGACTCTACCCGTACGTACTCAGAAGGAAAGCCTGGTGACTGTACCCGCAGGTACGTCGTAAGAAAGGTCTGGTGAGGGTACACAGACTTACCTCGGAAACAAGGGCTGGTGACTGTATCCAAAGGTACCTCAGAGGGAAGGTCTGGTGACTGTACCCAGAGGTAGATCGGAAGAAAAGCCTGGTGATTGTACCTAGAGGGACCTCAGAAATAAGCCCGGGTGCTGTACCCAGAGGTACCTCAGAAGGAAGGCCGTTGACTGTACCCAGAGGGTCCTCGGAAGAAAGGCTTTTCACTGTACCCAGAGGTACCTCTGAAGGAACGCCTGGTGACTGTACCCAGAGGGAACTGAGAAAAAAGGCAGGGTGACTGTACCCAGAGGTACCTCAGAAGGAAGGCCTTTCACTGTACCCAGAGGTACCTCTGAAGGAACGCCTGGTGACTGTACCCATAGGTACCTCAGAAGGAACGACTGGAGACTGCAACCAGAGGTACCTCGCAAAACGGCCTGGTGAGTGTACCCAGAGGTACCTCGGAAACTAGTCCTGATGACAGTACCAACAGGTACTTCGGAAGGAAGGCCTGGAGACTCTACCCAGACGTACCTCGGAAGAAAGGCCTGGTGACTGTAGTCAGAGGTACCTGGGAAGAAATGCCTGATGACACTACCCAGAGGTACCTCGGAAAGAAGCCCTGCTGACTGTACCCAGAGGTACCTGGAAAGGAAGTCCTGGTGACTGTACTCAGAGGTACCTCAGAAGAAATACCTCGTGACTGTACCCAGAGGTACCTGAGAAGGAAGGCCTGGTGACTGTACCCAGAGGTACCTCGGAAGGAAGGCCTGGTCACTGTACCCAGAGCTAATTCTGAAGGAATGCCTGGTGACTGTACCCAGAGGTACCTCGTAAGAAAGGCCTGGTGACTGTACCCAGAGGTACCTCAGAAGCAAGGCCTGGTGACTGTACCAAGAGGTAAGTCGTAGGAAAGGCGTGGTGAGTGTACCCAGGGTAATTCCCACGGAAAGCCTGGTGACTGTAACCAGAGTTACCTCGGGAGGAAGGCCTGGTGACTGTAACGAGAAGTTCCTCAGAAGAAAAGCCTGATGACTCTACCCAAACGTACCCCTTAATAAAGGCCGGATGACTGTACTCAGAGGTACCTCGGAAGGAAGGCCTGCCTACTCTACCCAGAGGGACCTCGGAAGGAAGGCCAGGTGACTGTACCCAGAGGTACCTGGAAAGGAAGGCCCGGTGATTGTACCCAGAGGTACCTCGGAAGGAAGGCCTGGTGACTGTACCCAGACGCACTTCGGAAGAAAGTCCTGGTGACTGTATTCAGAGGTACCTCGAAAGGAAGGCCTGGGGACTTTACCCAGGGATACCTTAGAAGGAATGCCTGGTTACTGTACCCAGATGTACCTCGGAAGGAAGGCCTGGTGACTGTACCCAGAGATACCTGGGAAGAAATGCCTGATGACACTACCCAGAGGTACCTCGGAAGGAAGCCCTGCTGACTGTACCCAGAGGTACCTGGAAAGGAAGGCCTGGTGACTGTCCTCAGAGGTACCTCAGAAGAAATACCTCGTGACTGTACCCAGACGTACCTGAGAAGGAAGGCCTGGTGACTGTACCTAGAGGTAACTCCGAAAGAGGCGTGGTGACTGTACCCAGGGTATCTCCCAAGGAAAGCCAGGTGACTGCAGCCAGAGGTACCTCGGAAGAAAGGCCTGCTGACTGTTCCGAGAAGTACCTCAGAAGGAAGGCCTGATGACTCTACCCAGACGTACCCCTTCAGAAAGACCGGGTGACTGTACCCAGAGGTACGTCGGAAGGAAGGCCTGGTGACTGTACCTAGAGATAACTCGGAAGAAAGGAGTGGTGACTGTACCCAGGGTAACTCCCAAGGAAAGCCTGCTGACTGTAACCAGAGGTACCTCGGAAGGAAGGCCTGCTGACTGCAGCCAGAGTTACCTCCGAAGGAAGGCCTGGTGACTGTACCCAGAGGTAACTCGGAAGAAATGCCTGGTGACTCTAAACAGAGGTACCTCGGGAGGAATCCCTGGTGACTGTACCCAGAGGTACCTCAGAAGGAAGGCCTGGTGATTGTTCCTAGAGATACCTCCGAAAGGAAGGCCTGGTGACTGTACACAGAAGTACCTCGGAAGAAAGGCCTGGTGACTGTACCCAGAGCTAACTCAGAAGAAAGACCTCGTGACTGTACCCAGAGGTACCTCAGAAGGAAGGCCTGGTGATTGTACCTAGAGGTACCTCGGAAGGAAGGCCTGGTGACTGTACCCAGAGGGACCTCAGAAATAAGCCCGGGTGCTGTACCCAGAGGTACCTCAGAAGGAAGGCCGTTGACTGTACCCAGAGGGACCTCGGAAGAAAGGCCTCCTGACTGTACCCAGAGGGAACTGAGAAAGAAGGCAGAGTGACTGTACCCAGAGGGACCTCAGAAGGAAGGCCTTTGACTGTACCCAGAGGTACCCCTGAAGGAACGCCTGGTGATTTTACCCATAGGTACCTCAGAAGGAACGACTGGAGACTGTAACCAGAGGTACCTCTTAAGAACGGCCTGGTGAGTGTATCCAGAGGTACCTCGGAAACTAGTCCTGATGACTGTACCCACAGGTACTTCGGAAGGAAGGCCTGGAGACTGTACCCAGACGTACCTCGGAAGAAAGGCCTGGTGACTGTAGTCAGAGGTACCTCGGAAGGAAGGCCTGGTGACTGTACCCAGGGGTACCTGGGAAGGAAGGCCTGGCGACTGTACACAGAAGCACCTCGGAAGAAAGGCCTGGTGACTGTACCCAGTGGTACCTCGGAAGGAAGGCCTAGTGACTGTACCCAGAGCTAACTCAGAAGGAGCGCCTGGTGATTGTACCCAGAGGTACTTGGGAAGGAAAGCCTGGTGGCTTAACTCAGAAGTGCCTCGGAAGGAAGGCCTGGTGACCGTACCCAGAGGTACCTCGAAAGAAATGCTTGGTGACGGTACTTAGAAGTACCTGGGAAGGAAGGACTGGTGACAGTACTCGGAGGTACCGCAGAAGGAAGGCCTGGTGACTGTACCCAGGGGTATCTCAGAAGGAAGGCCTGGTGACTGTACCCAGAGGTAACTCGTAAGGAAGGCCTGGTGACTGTACCCAGAGGTACCTGAGAAGGAATGCCTGGTGACTGTACTCAGAGGTACCGCGGAAAAAAGGCCTGGTGAGTGTACCCAGAGGTACCTCGGAAGGAAGGCCTGGTGACTGTACCCAGAGGTACCTGGGAAGAAATGCCTGATGACACTACCCAGAGGTACCTCGGAAAGAAGCCCTGCTGACTGTACCCAGAGGTACCTGGAAAGGAAGTCCTGGTGACTGTACTCAGAGGTACCTCAGAAGAAATACCTCGTGACTGTACCCAGAGGTACCTGAGAAGGAAGGCCTGGTGACTGTACCCAGAGGTACCTCGGAAGGAAGGCCTGGTCACTGTACCCAGAGCTAATTCTGAAGGAATGCCTGGTGACTGTACCCAGAGGTACCTCGTAAGAAAGGCCTGGTGACTGTACCCAGAGGTACCTCAGAAGCAAGGCCTGGTGACTGTACCAAAAGGTAACTCGTAGGAAAGGCGTGGTGAGTGTACCCAGGGTAATTCCCACGGAAAGCCTGGTGACTGTAACCAGAGTTACCTCGGGAGGAAGGCCTGTTGACTGTAACGAGAAGTGCCTCAGAAGGAAAGCCTGATGACTCTACCCAAACGTACCCCTTAATAAAGGCCGGATGACTGTACTCAGAGGTACCTCGGAAGGAAGGCCTGCTGACTCTACCCAGAGGGACCTCGGAAGGAAGGCCAGGTGACTGTACCCAGAGGTACCTGGAAAGGAAGGCCCGGTGATTGTACCCAGAGGTACCTCGGAAGGAAGGACTGGTGACTGTACCCAAACGCACTTCGGAAGAAAGTCCTGGTGACTGTATTCAGAGGTACCTCGAAAGGAAGGCCTGGGGACTTTACCCAGGGATACCTTAGAAGGAATGCCTGGTTACTGTACCCAGATGTACCTCGGAAGGAAGGCCTGGTGACTGTGCCCAGAGATACCTGGGAAGAAATGCCTGATGACACTACCCAGAGGTACCTCGGAAGGAAGCCCTGCTGACTGTACCCAGAGGTACCTGGAAAGGAAGGCCTGGTGACTGTCCTCAGAGGTACCTCAGAAGAAATACCTCGTGACTGTACCCAGACGTACCTGAGAAGGAAGGCCTGGTGACTGTACCCAGGGGTACCTCGGAAGGAAGGCCTGGTGACTGTACCTAGAGGTAACTCCGAAAGAGGCGTGGTGACTATACCCAGGGTATCTCCCAAGGAAAGCCAGGTGACTGCAGCCAGAGGTACCTCGGAAGAAAGGCCTGCTGACTGTTCCGAAAAGTACCTCAGAAGGAAGGCCTGATGACTCTACCCAGACGTACCCCTTCAGAAAGGCCGGGTGACTGTACTCAGAGGTACCTCGGAAGGAAGGCCTGGTGACTGTACCCAGAGGTACGTCGGAAGGAAGGCCTGGTGACTGTACCTAGAGATAACTCGGAAGAAAGGAGTGGTGACTGTACCCAGGGTAACTCCCAAGGAAAGCCTGGTGACTGTAACCAGAGGTACCTCGGAAGGAAGGCCTGCTGACTGTAGCCAGAGTTACCTCCGAAGGAAGGCCTGGTGACTGTACCCAGAGGTAACTCGGAAGAAATGCCTGGTGACTCTAAACAGAGGTACCTCGGGAGGAATCCCTGGTGACTGTACCCAGAGGTACCTCAGAAGGAAGGCCTGGTGATTGTTCCTAGAGATACCTCCGAAAGGAAGGCCTGGTGACTGTACACAGAAGTACCTCGGAAGAAAGGCCTGGTGACTGTACCCAGAGCTAACTCAGAAGAAAGACCTCGTGACTGTACCCAGAGGTACCTCAGAAGGAAGGCCTGGTGATTGTACCTAGAGGTACCTCGGAAGGAAGGCCTGGTGACTGTACCCAGAGGGACCTCAGAAATAAGCCCGGGTGCTGTACCCAGAGGTACCTCAGAAGGAAGGCCGTTGACTGTACCCAGAGGGACCTCGGAAGAAAGGCCTGCTGACTGTACCCAGAGGGAACTGAGAAAGAAGGCAGAGTGACTGTACCCAGAGGGACCTCAGAAGGAAGGCCTTTGACTGTACCCAGAGGTACCCCTGAAGGAACGCCTGGTGATTGTACCCATAGGTACCTCAGAAGGAACGACTGGAGAATGTAACCAGAGGTACCTCGTAAGAACGGCCTGGTGAGTGTACCCAGAGGTACCTCGGAAACTAGTCCTGATGACTGTACCCACAGGTACTTCGGAAGGAAGGCCTGGAGACTGTACCCAGACGTACCTCGGAAGAAAGGCCTGGTGACTGTAGTCAGAGGTACCTCGGAAGGAAGGCCTGGTGACTGTACCCAGGGGTACCTGGGAAGGAAGGCCTGGCGACTGTACACAGAAGCACCTCGGAAGAAATGCCTGGTGACTGTACCCAGTGGTACCTCGGAAGGAAGGCCTAGTGACTGTACCCAGAGCTAACTCAGAAGGAGCGCCTGGTGATTGTACCCAGAGGTACTTGGGAAGGAAAGCCTGGTGGCTTAACTCAGAAGTGCCTCGGAAGGAAGGCCTGGTGACCGTAACCAGAGGTACCTCGAAAGAAATGCTTGGTGACGGTACTTAGAAGTACCTGGGAAGGAAGGCCTGGTGACAGTACTCGGAGGTACCGCAGAAGGAAGGCCTGGTGACTGTACCCAGGGGTATCTCAGAAGGAAGGACTGGTGACTGTACCCAGAGGTAACTCGTAAGGAAGGCCTGGTGACTGTACCCAGAGGTACCTGAGAAGGAATGCCTGGTGACTGTACTCAGAGGTACCGCGGAAAAAAGGCCTGGTGAGTGTACCCAGAGGTACCTCGGAAGGATGGCCTGGTG
Source organism: Loxodonta africana (assembly GCF_030014295.1). Lineage (NCBI taxonomy): Eukaryota > Metazoa > Chordata > Mammalia > Proboscidea > Elephantidae > Loxodonta > Loxodonta africana. Next base: position 412,671 of record NW_026975229.1, on the reverse strand, counting down.
ACTATACCCAGAGGTACCTCCGAAGGAAGGACTGGTGACTGTACCCAGAGGTATCTCGGAGGGAGGGCATAGTGACTTTACCCAGAGGTACCTCGGAAGGAAGGTCCAGAGACTGTACCCAAAGGTACCTCGGAAGGAAGGCCCGGTGACTGTACCCAGAGGTATCTCAGAAGCAAGACCTGGTGACTGTACCCAGAGGTACCTCAGAAGGAATGCCTGGTGACTGTACTCAGAGGTACCGTGGAAAAAAGGCCTGGTAAGTGTACCCAGAGGTACCTCGGAAGGAAGGCCTGGTGACTCTACCCAGAGGTACCTTGGAAGGAAGGCCTGGTGACTACCCAGACGTACCTCCGAAGAAAGGCCTGGTGACTGTACTCAGAGGTACCCCAGAAGAAAAACCTCGTGACTGTACCCAGTGGTACCTCAGAAGGAAGGCATGATGACTGTACTCAGAGGTACCTCGGAAGGAATGCCTGGTGACTGTACCCAGAGTTACTTCGTGAGAAAGGCCTGGTGACTGTACCCAGAGGTACCTCAGAAGAAAGGCCTAGAGACTGTTCCCAGAGGGACCTCAGAAAGAAGGCCGTGTGACTGTACCCAGAGATACCTCTGAAGGAAGGCCTGTTGACTCTACCCGTACGTACTCAGAAGGAAAGCCTGGTGACTGTACCCGCAGGTACGTCGTAAGAAAGGTCTGGTGAGGGTACACAGACTTACCTCGGAAACAAGGGCTGGTGACTGTATCCAAAGGTACCTCAGAGGGAAGGTCTGGTGACTGTACCCAGAGGTAGATCGGAAGAAAAGCCTGGTGACTGTACCTAGAGGGACCTCAGAAATAATCCCGGGTGACTGTACCCAGAGGTACCTCAGAAGGAAGGGCGGTGACTGTACCCAGAGGTACCTCCTAAGAAAGGCCTGGTGACTGTACCCAGAGGGACCTCAGAAATAAGCCCGGGTGCTGTACCCAGAGGTACCTCAGAAGGAAGGCCGTTGACTGTACCCAGAGGGACCTCGGAAGAAAGGCCTGCTGACTGTACCCAGAGGGAACTGAGAAAAAAGGCAGGGTGACTGTACCCAGAGGTACCTCAGAAGGAAGGCCTTTCACTGTACCCAGAGGTACCTCTGAAGGAACGCCTGGTGACTGTACCCAGAGGTACCTCAGAAGGAACGACTGGAGACTGTAACCAGAGGTACCTCGCAAAACGGCCTGGTGAGTGTACCCAGAGGTACCTCGGAAACTAGTCCTGATGACAGTACCAACAGGTACTTCGGAAGGAAGGCCTGGAGACTGTACCCAGACGTACCTCGGAAGAAAGGCCTGGTGACTGTAGTCAGAAGTACCTCGGAAGGAAGGCCTGGTGACTGTACCCAGGGGTACCTGGGAAGGAAGGCCTGGCGACTGTACACAGAAGCACCTCGGAAGAAATGCCTGGTGACTGTACCCAGTGGTACCTCGGAAGGAAGGCCTAGTGACTGTACCCAGAGCTAACTCAGAAGGAGCGCCTCGTGATTGTACCCAGAGGTACTTCGGAAGGAAAGCCTGGTGGCTTAACTCAGAAGTGCCTCGGAAGGAAGGCCTGGTGACCGTAACCAGAGGTACCTCGAAAGAAATGCTTGGTGACGGTACTTAGAAGTACCTGGGAAGGAAGGCCTGGTGACAGTACTCGGAGGTACCGCAGAAGGAAGGCCTGGTGACTGTACCCAGGGGTGTCTCAGAAGGAAGGCCTGGTGACTGTACCCAGAGGTAACTCGTAAGGAAGGCCTGGTGACTCTACCCAGAGGGACCTCGGAAGGAAGGCCAGGTGACTGTACCCAGAGGTACCTGGAAAGGAAGGCCCGGTGATTGTACCCAGAGGTACCTCGGAAGGAAGGCCAGGTGACTGTACCCAGAGGTACCTCGGAAGGAAGGCCTGCTGACTCTACCCAGAGGGACCTCGGAAGGAAGGCCAGGTGACTGTACCCAGAGGTACCTGGAAAGGAAGGCCCGGTGATTGTACCCAGAGGTACCTCGGAAGGAAGGCCTGGTGACTGTACCCAGACGCACTTCGGAAGAAAGTCCTGGTGACTGTATTCAGAGGTACCTCGAAAGGAAGGCCTGGGGACTTTACCCAGGGATACCTTAGAAGGAATGCCTGGTTACTTTACCCAGATGTACCTCGGAAGGAAGGCCTGGTGACTGTACCCAGAGATACCTGGGAAGAAATGCCTGATGACACTACCCAGAGGTACCTCGGAAGGAAGCCCTGCTGACTGTACCCAGAGGTACCTGGAAAGGAAGGCCTGGTGACTGTCCTCAGAGGTACCTCAGAAGAAATACCTCGTGACTGTACCCAGACGTACCTGAGAAGGAAGGCCTGGTGACTGTACCCAGGGGTACCTCGGAACGAAGGCCTGGTGACTGTACCTAGAGGTAACTCCGAAAGAGGCGTGGTGACTGTACCCAGGGTATCTCCCAAGGAAAGCCAGGTGACTGCAGCCAGAGGTACCTCGGAAGAAAGGCCTGCTGACTGTTCCGAGAAGTACCTCAGAAGGAAGGCCTGATGACTCTACCCAGACGTACCCCTTCAGAAAGGCCGGGTGACTGTACTCAGAGGTACCTCGGAAGGAAGGCCTGGTGACTGTACCCAGAGGTACGTCGGAAGGAAGGCCTGGTGACTGTACCTAGAGATAACTCGGAAGAAAGGAGTGGTGACTGTACCCAGGGTAACTCCCAAGGAAAGCCTGGTGACTGTAACCAGAGGTACCTCGGAAGGAAGGCCTGCTGACTGTAGCCAGAGTTACCTCCGAAGGAAGGCCTGGTGACTGTACCCAGAGGTAACTCGGAAGAAATGCCTGGTGACTCTAAACAGAGGTACCTCGGGAGGAATCCCTGGTGACTGTACCCAGAGGTACCTCAGAAGGAAGGCCTGGTGATTGTTCCTAGAGATACCTCCGAAAGGAAGGCCTGGTGACTGTACACAGAAGTACCTCGGAAGAAAGGCCTGGTGACTGTACCCAGAGCTAACTCAGAAGAAAGACCTCGTGACTGTACCCAGAGGTACCTCAGAAGGAAGGCCTGGTGATTGTACCTAGAGGTACCTCGGAAGGAAGGCCTGGTGACTGTACCCAGAGGAACCTCAGAAATAAGCCCGGGTGCTGTACCCAGAGGTACCTCAGAAGGAAGGCCGTTGACTGTACCCAGAGGTACCTGAGAAGAAAGGCCTGCTGACTGTACCCAGAGGGAACTGAGAAAGAAGGCAGAGTGACTGTACCCAGAGGGACCTCAGAAGGAAGGCCTTTGACTGTACCCAGAGGTACCCCTGAAGGAACGCCTGGTAATTGTACCCATAGGTACCTCAGAAGGAACGACTGGAGACTGTAACCAGAGGTACCTCGTAAGAACGGCCTGGTGAGTGTACCCAGAGGTACCTCGGAAACTAGTCCTGATGACTGTACCCACAGGTACTTCGGAAGGAAGGCCTGGAGACTGTACCTAGACGTACCTCGGAAGAAAGGCCTGGTGACTGTAGTCAGAGGTACCTCGGAAGCAAGGCCTGGTGTCTGTACCCAGGGGTACCTCGGAAGGAAGGCCTGGTGACTGTACCCAGAGGTACCTCGGAAGGAAGGCCTAGTGACTGTACCCAGAGCTAACTCAGAAGGAGCGCCTCGTGATTGTACCCAGAGGTACTTCGGAAGGAAAGCCTGGTGGCTTAACTGAGAAGTGCTTCGGAAGGAAGACCTGGTGACCGTACCCAGAGGTACCTTGAAAGAAATGCTTGGTGACGGTACTTAGAAGTACCTGGGAAGGAAGGCCTGGTGACAGTACTCGGAGGTAAAGCAGAAGGAAGGCCTGGTGACTGTACCCAGGGGTATCTCAGAAGGAAGGCCTGGTGACTGTACCCAGAGGTACCTGAGAAGGAATGCCTGGTGACTGTACTCAGAGGTACCGCGGAGAAAAGGCCTGGTGAGTGTACCCAGAGGTACCTCGGAAGGATGGCCTGGTGACTGTAGTCACAGGTACCTCGGAAGGAAGGCCTGGTGACTGTAGTCAGAGGTACCTCGTAAGGAAGGCCTGGTGACTATACCCAGGGGTACCTCGGAAGGAAGGCCTGGTGAGTGTACCCAGACGCACCTCGGAAGAAAGTCCTGGTGACTGTACTCAGAGGTACCGCAGAAGGAAGGCCTGGGGACTTTACCCAGAGATAACTTAGAAGGAATGCCTGGTGACTGTACACAGATGTACCTCGGAAGGAAGGCCTGGTGACCGCGCCCAGAGGTACGTCGGAAGGAAGGTCTGGGGACCGTACCCAGAGGGACCTCGGAAGAAATGCTTGGTGACGGTACTCAGAAGTACCTGGGAAGGAAGGCCTGGTGACTGTACTCGGAAGTACCGCAGAAGGAAGTCCTGTTGACTGTACCCAGAGGTATCTCAGAAGGAAGGCATGGTGACTGTACCCAGAGGTACCTCGGAAGGAAGGCCTGGTGACTGTACCCAGAGGTACCTCAGAAGGAATGCCTGGTGACTGTACTCAGAGGTACCGCGGAAAAAGGTCTGGTGAGTGTACCCAGATGTACCTCGGAAGGATGGTCTGGTGACTATACCCGGAGGTACCTCCGAACGAAGGACTGGTGACTGTACCCAGAGGAATCTCGGAGGGAAGGCCCAGTGACTTTACCCAGAGGTACCTCGGAAGGAAGACTTGGTGACAGCACTCAGAGGTACCTCGGAAGGAAGGCCTGGTGACTGTACCCAGAGGTACCTGGGAAGAAATGCCTGATGACACTACCCAGAGGTACCTCGGAAAGAAGCCCTGCTGACTGTACCCAGAGGTACCTGGAAAGGAAGTCCTGGTGACTGTACTCAGAGATACCTCAGAAGAAACACCTCGTGACTGTACCCAGAGGTACCTGAGAAGGAAGGCCTGGTGACTGTACCCAGAGGTACCTCGGAAGGAAGGCCTGGTCACTGTACCCAGAGCTAATTCTGAAGGAATGCCTGGTGACTGTACCCAGAGGTACCTCGTAAGAAAGGCCTGGTGACTGTACCCAGAGGTACCTCAGAAGCAAGGCCTGGTGACTGTACCAAGAGGTAACTCGTAGGAAAGGTGTGGTGAGTGTACCCAGGGTAATTCCCACGGAAAGCCTGGTGACTGTAACCAGAGTTACCTCGGGAGGAAGGCCTGGTGAGTGTAACGAGAAGTACCTCAGAAGGAAAGCCTGATGACTCTACCCAAACGTACCCCTTAATAAAGGCCGGATGACTGTACTCAGAGGTACCTCGGAAGGAAGGCCAGGTGACTGTACCCAGAGGTACCTGGAAAGGAAGGCCCGGTGATTGTACCCAGAGGTACCTCGGAAGGAAGGCCTGGTGACTGTACCCAGACGCATTCGGAAGAAAGTCCTGGTGACTGTACTCAGAGATACCTCGAAAGGAAGGCCTGGGGACTTTACCCAGGGATACCTTAGAAGGAATGCCTGGTTACTGTACCCAGATGTACCTCGGAAGGAAGGCCTGGTGACTGTACCCAGAGATACCTGGGAAGAAATGCCTGATGACACTACCCAGAGGTACCTCGGAAGGAAGCCCTGCTGACTGTACCCAGAGGTACCTGGAAGGGAAGGCCTGGTGACTGTCCTCAGAGGTACCTCAGAAGAAATACCTCGTGACTGTACCCAGACGTACCTGAGAAGGAAGGCCTGGTGATTGTATCTAGAGGTACCTCGGAAGGAAGGCCTGGTGACTGTACCCAGAGGGACCTCAGAAATAAGCCCGGGTGCTGTACCCAGAGGTACCTCAGAAGGAAGGCCGTTGACTGTACCCAGAGGGACCTCGGAAGAAAGGCCTCCTGACTGTACCCAGAGGGAACTGAGAAAGAAGGCAGAGTGACTGTACCCAGAGGGACCTCAGAAGGAAGGCCTTTGACTGTACCCAGAGGTACCCCTGAAGGAACGCCTGGTGATTTTACCCATAGGTACCTCAGAAGGAACGACTGGAGACTGTAACCAGAGGTACCTCTTAAGAACGGCCTGGTGAGTGTATCCAGAGGTACCTCGGAAACTAGTCCTGATGACTGTACCCACAGGTACTTCGGAAGGAAGGCCTGGAGACTGTACCCAGACGTACCTCGGAAGAAAGGCCTGGTGACTGTAGTCAGAGGTACCTCGGAAGGAAGGCCTGGTGACTGTACCCAGGGGTACCTGGGAATGAAGGCCTGGCGACTGTACACAGAAGCACCTCGGAAGAAAGGCCTGGTGACTGTACCCAGTGGTACCTCGGAAGGAAGGCCTAGTGACTGTACCCAGAGCTAACTCAGAAGGAGCGCCTGGTGATTGTACCCAGAGGTACTTGGGAAGGAAAGCCTGGTGGCTTAACTCAGAAGTGCCTCGGAAGGAAGGCCTGGTGACCGTAACCAGAGGTACCTCGAAAGAAATGCTTGGTGACGGTACTTAGAAGTACCTGGGAAGGAAGGCCTGGTGACAGTACTCGGAGGTACCGCAGAAGGAAGGCCTGGTGACTGTACCCAGGGGTATCTCAGAAGGAAGGACTGGTGACTGTACCCAGAGGTAACTCGTAAGGAAGGCCTGGTGACTGTACCCAGAGGTACCTGAGAAGGAATGCCTGGTGACTGTACTCAGAGGTACCGCGGAAAAAAGGCCTGGTGAGTGTACCCAGAGGTACCTCGGAAGGATGGCCTGGTGACTATACCCAGAGGTACCTCCGAAGGAAGGACTGCTGACTGTACCCAGAGGTATCTCGGAGGGAGGGCATAGTGACTTTACCCAGAGGTACCTCGGAAGGAAGGTCCAGAGACTGTACCCAAAGGTACCTCGGAAGGAAGGCCCGGTGACTGTACCCAGAGGTATCTCAGAAGCAAGACCTGGTGACTGTACCCAGAGGTACCTCAGAAGGAATGCCTGGTGACTGTACTCAGAGGTACCGTGGAAAAAAGGCCTGGTAAGTGTACCCAGAGGTACCTCGGAAGGAAGGCCTGGTGACTCTACCCAGAGGTACCTTGGAAGGAAGGCCTGGTGACTACCCAGACGTACCTCCGAAGAAAGGCCTGGTGACTGTACTCAGAGGTACCCCAGAAGAAAAACCTCGTGACTGTACCCAGTGGTACCTCAGAAGGAAGGCATGATGACTGTACTCAGAGGTACCTCGGAAGGAATGCCTGGTGACTGTACCCAGAGTTACTTCGTGAGAAAGGCCTGGTGACTGTACCCAGAGGTACCTCAGAAGAAAGGCCTAGAGACTGTTCCCAGAGGGACCTCAGAAAGAAGGCCGTGTGACTGTACCCAGAGATACCTCTGAAGGAAGGCCTGTTGACTCTACCCGTACGTACTCAGAAGGAAAGCCTGGTGACTGTACCCGCAGGTACGTCGTAAGAAAGGTCTGGTGAGGGTACACAGACTTACCTCGGAAACAAGGGCTGGTGACTGTATCCAAAGGTACCTCAGAGGGAAGGTCTGGTGACTGTACCCAGAGGTAGATCGGAAGAAAAGCCTGGTGACTGTACCTAGAGGGACCTCAGAAATAATCCCGGGTGACTGTACCCAGAGGTACCTCAGAAGGAAGGGCGGTGACTGTACCCAGAGGTACCTCCTAAGAAAGGCCTGGTGACTGTACCCAGAGGGACCTCAGAAATAAGCCCGGGTGCTGTACCCAGAGGTACCTCAGAAGGAAGGCCGTTGACTGTACCCAGAGGGACCTCGGAAGAAAGGCCTGCTGACTGTACCCAGAGGGAACTGAGAAAAAAGGCAGGGTGACTGTACCCAGAGGTACCTCAGAAGGAAGGCCTTTCACTGTACCCAGAGGTACCTCTGAAGGAACGCCTGGTGACTGTACCCAGAGGTACCTCAGAAGGAACGACTGGAGACTGTAACCAGAGGTACCTCGCAAAACGGCCTGGTGAGTGTACCCAGAGGTACCTCGGAAACTAGTCCTGATGACAGTACCAACAGGTACTTCGGAAGGAAGGCCTGGAGACTGTACCCAGACGTACCTCGGAAGAAAGGCCTGGTGACTGTAGTCAGAAGTACCTCGGAAGGAAGGCCTGGTGACTGTACCCAGGGGTACCTGGGAAGGAAGGCCTGGCGACTGTACACAGAAGCACCTCGGAAGAAATGCCTGGTGACTGTACCCAGTGGTACCTCGGAAGGAAGGCCTAGTGACTGTACCCAGAGCTAACTCAGAAGGAGCGCCTGGTGATTGTACCCAGAGGTACTTCGGAAGGAAAGCCTGGTGGCTTAACTCAGAAGTGCCTCGGAAGGAAGGCCTGGTGACCGTAACCAGAGGTACCTCGAAAGAAATGCTTGGTGACGGTACTTAGAAGTACCTGGGAAGGAAGGCCTGGTGACAGTACTCGGAGGTACCGCAGAAGGAAGGCCTGGTGACTGTACCCAGGGGTGTCTCAGAAGGAAGGCCTGGTGACTGTACCCAGAGGTAACTCGTAAGGAAGGCCTGGTGACTCTACCCAGAGGGACCTCGGAAGGAAGGCCAGGTGACTGTACCCAGAGGTACCTGGAAAGGAAGGCCCGGTGATTGTACCCAGAGGTACCTCGGAAGGAAGGCCAGGTGACTGTACCCAGAGGTACCTCGGAAGGAAGGCCTGCTGACTCTACCCAGAGGGACCTCGGAAGGAAGGCCAGGTGACTGTACCCAGAGGTACCTGGAAAGGAAGGCCCGGTGATTGTACCCAGAGGTACCTCGGAAGGAAGGCCTGGTGACTGTACCCAGACGCACTTCGGAAGAAAGTCCTGGTGACTGTATTCAGAGGTACCTCGAAAGGAAGGCCTGGGGACTTTACCCAGGGATACCTTAGAAGGAATGCCTGGTTACTTTACCCAGATGTACCTCGGAAGGAAGGCCTGGTGACTGTACCCAGAGATACCTGGGAAGAAATGCCTGATGACACTACCCAGAGGTACCTCGGAAGGAAGCCCTGCTGACTGTACCCAGAGGTACCTGGAAAGGAAGGCCTGGTGACTGTCCTCAGAGGTACCTCAGAAGAAATACCTCGTGACTGTACCCAGACGTACCTGAGAAGGAAGGCCTGGTGACTGTACCCAGGGGTACCTCGGAACGAAGGCCTGGTGACTGTACCTAGAGGTAACTCCGAAAGAGGCGTGGTGACTGTACCCAGGGTATCTCCCAAGGAAAGCCAGGTGACTGCAGCCAGAGGTACCTCGGAAGAAAGGCCTGCTGACTGTTCCGAGAAGTACCTCAGAAGGAAGGCCTGATGACTCTACCCAGACGTACCCCTTCAGAAAGACCGGGTGACTGTACTCAGAGGTACCTCGGAAGGAAGGCCTGGTGACTGTACCCAGAGGTACGTCGGAAGGAAGGCCTGGTGACTGTACCTAGAGATAACTCGGAAGAAAGGAGTGGTGACTGTACCCAGGGTAACTCCCAAGGAAAGCCTGGTGACTGTAACCAGAGGTACCTCGGAAGGAAGGCCTGCTGACTGTAGCCAGAGTTACCTCCGAAGGAAGGCCTGGTGACTGTACCCAGAGGTAACTCGGAAGAAATGCCTGGTGACTCTAAACAGAGGTACCTCGGGAGGAATCCCTGGTGACTGTACCCAGAGGTACCTCAGAAGGAAGGCCTGGTGATTGTTCCTAGAGATACCTCCGAAAGGAAGGCCTGGTGACTGTACACAGAAGTACCTCGGAAGAAAGGCCTGGTGACTGTACCCAGAGCTAACTCAGAAGAAAGACCTCGTGACTGTACCCAGAGGTACCTCAGAAGGAAGGCCTGGTGATTGTACCTAGAGGTACCTCGGAAGGAAGGCCTGGTGACTGTACCCAGAGGAACCTCAGAAATAAGCCCGGGTGCTGTACCCAGAGGTACCTCAGAAGGAAGGCCGTTGACTGTACCCAGAGGTACCTGAGAAGAAAGGCCTGCTGACTGTACCCAGAGGGAACTGAGAAAGAAGGCAGAGTGACTGTACCCAGAGGGACCTCAGAAGGAAGGCCTTTGACTGTACCCAGAGGTACCCCTGAAGGAACGCCTGGTAATTGTACCCATAGGTACCTCAGAAGGAACGACTGGAGACTGTAACCAGAGGTACCTCGTAAGAACGGCCTGGTGAGTGTACCCAGAGGTACCTCGGAAACTAGTCCTGATGACTGTACCCACAGGTACTTCGGAAGGAAGGCCTGGAGACTGTACCTAGACGTACCTCGGAAGAAAGGCCTGGTGACTGTAGTCAGAGGTACCTCGGAAGCAAGGCCTGGTGTCTGTACCCAGGGGTACCTCGGAAGGAAGGCCTGGTGACTGTACCCAGAGGTACCTCGGAAGGAAGGCCTAGTGACTGTACCCAGAGCTAACTCAGAAGGAGCGCCTCGTGATTGTACCCAGAGGTACTTCGGAAGGAAAGCCTGGTGGCTTAACTGAGAAGTGCTTCGGAAGGAAGGCCTGGTGACCGTACCCAGAGGTACCTTGAAAGAAATGCTTGGTGACGGTACTTAGAAGTACCTGGGAAGGAAGGCCTGGTGACAGTACTCGGAGGTAAAGCAGAAGGAAGGCCTGGTGACTGTACCCAGGGGTATCTCAGAAGGAAGGCCTGGTGACTGTACCCAGAGGTACCTGAGAAGGAATGCCTGGTGACTGTACTCAGAGGTACCGCGGAGAAAAGGCCTGGTGAGTGTACCCAGAGGTACCTCGGAAGGATGGCCTGGTGACTGTAGTCACAGGTACCTCGGAAGGAAGGCCTGGTGACTGTAGTCAGAGGTACCTCGTAAGGAAGGCCTGGTGACTATACCCAGGGGTACCTCGGAAGGAAGGCCTGGGGACTTTACCCAGAGATAACTTAGAAGGAATGCCTGGTGACTGTACACAGATGTACCTCGGAAGGAAGGCCTGGTGACCGCGCCCAGAGGTACGTCGGAAGGAAGGTCTGGGGACCGTACCCAGAGGGACCTCGGAAGAAATGCTTGGTGACGGTACTCAGAAGTACCTGGGAAGGAAGGCCTGGTGACTGTACTCGGAAGTACCGCAGAAGGAAGTCCTGTTGACTGTACCCAGAGGTATCTCAGAAGGAAGGCATGGTGACTGTACCCAGAGGTACCTCGGAAGGAAGGCCTGGTGACTGTACCCAGAGGTACCTCAGAAGGAATGCCTGGTGACTGTACTCAGAGGTACCGCGGAAAAAGGTCTGGTGAGTGTACCCAGATGTACCTCGGAAGGATGGTCTGGTGACTATACCCGGAGGTACCTCCGAACGAAGGACTGGTGACTGTACCCAGAGGAATCTCGGAGGGAAGGCCCAGTGACTTTACCCAGAGGTACCTCGGAAGGAAGACTTGGTGACAGCACTCAGAGGTACCTCGGAAGGAAGGCCTGGTGACTGTACCCAGAGGTACCTGGGAAGAAATGCCTGATGACACTACCCAGAGGTACCTCGGAAAGAAGCCCTGCTGACTGTACCCAGAGGTACCTGGAAAGGAAGTCCTGGTGACTGTACTCAGAGATACCTCAGAAGAAACACCTCGTGACTGTACCCAGAGGTACCTGAGAAGGAAGGCCTGGTGACTGTACCCAGAGGTACCTCGGAAGGAAGGCCTGGTCACTGTACCCAGAGCTAATTCTGAAGGAATGCCTGGTGACTGTACCCAGAGGTACCTCGTAAGAAAGGCCTGGTGACTGTACCCAGAGGTACCTCAGAAGCAAGGCCTGGTGACTGTACCAAGAGGTAACTCGTAGGAAAGGTGTGGTGAGTGTACCCAGGGTAATTCCCACGGAAAGCCTGGTGACTGTAACCAGAGTTACCTCGGGAGGAAGGCCTGGTGAGTGTAACGAGAAGTACCTCAGAAGGAAAGCCTGATGACTCTACCCAAACGTACCCCTTAATAAAGGCCGGATGACTGTACTCAGAGGTACCTCGGAAGGAAGGCCAGGTGACTGTACCCAGAGGTACCTGGAAAGGAAGGCCCGGTGATTGTACCCAGAGGTACCTCGGAAGGAAGGCCTGGTGACTGTACCCAGACGCATTCGGAAGAAAGTCCTGGTGACTGTACTCAGAGATACCTCGAAAGGAAGGCCTGGGGACTTTACCCAGGGATACCTTAGAAGGAATGCCTGGTTACTGTACCCAGATGTACCTCGGAAGGAAGGCCTGGTGACTGTACCCAGAGATACCTGGGAAGAAATGCCTGATGACACTACCCAGAGGTACCTCGGAAGGAAGCCCTGCTGACTGTACCCAGAGGTACCTGGAAGGGAAGGCCTGGTGACTGTCCTCAGAGGTACCTCAGAAGAAATACCTCGTGACTGTACCCAGACGTACCTGAGAAGGAAGGCCTGGTGATTGTATCTAGAGGTACCTCGGAAGGAAGGCCTGGTGACTGTACCCAGAGGGACCTCAGAAATAAGCCCGGGTGCTGTACCCAGAGGTACCTCAGAAGGAAGGCCGTTGACTGTACCCAGAGGGACCTCGGAAGAAAGGCCTCCTGACTGTACCCAGAGGGAACTGAGAAAGAAGGCAGAGTGACTGTACCCAGAGGGACCTCAGAAGGAAGGCCTTTGACTGTACCCAGAGGTACCCCTGAAGGAACGCCTGGTGATTTTACCCATAGGTACCTCAGAAGGAACGACTGGAGACTGTAACCAGAGGTACCTCTTAAGAACGGCCTGGTGAGTGTATCCAGAGGTACCTCGGAAACTAGTCCTGATGACTGTACCCACAGGTACTTCGGAAGGAAGGCCTGGAGACTGTACCCAGACGTACCTCGGAAGAAAGGCCTGGTGACTGTAGTCAGAGGTACCTCGGAAGGAAGGCCTGGTGACTGTACCCAGGGGTACCTGGGAATGAAGGCCTGGCGACTGTACACAGAAGCACCTCGGAAGAAAGGCCTGGTGACTGTACCCAGTGGTACCTCGAAAGGAAGGCCTAGTGACTGTACCCAGAGCTAACTCAGAAGGAGCGCCTGGTGATTGTACCCAGAGGTACTTCGGAAGGAAAGCCTGGTGGCTTAACTCAGAAGTGCCTCGGAAGGAAGGCCTGGTGACCGTACCCAGAGGTACCTCGAAAGAAATGCTTGGTGACGGTACTTAGAAGTACCTGGGAAGGAAGGCCTGGTGACAGTACTCGGAGGTACCGCAGAAGGAAGGCCTGGTGACTGTACCCAGGGGTATCTCAGAAGGAAGGCCTGGTGACTGTACCCAGAGGTAACTCGTAAGGAAGGCCTGGTGACTGTACCCAGAGGTACCTGAGAAGGAATGCCTGGTGACTGTACTCAGAGGTACCGCGGAAAAAAGGCCTGGTGAGTGTACCCAGAGCTACCTCGGAAGGATGGCCTGGTGACTATACCCAGAGGTACCTCCGAAGGAAGGACTGGTGACTGTACCCAGAGGTATCTCGGAGGGAGGGCATAGTGACTTTACCCAGAGGTACCTCGGAAGGAAGGTCCAGAGACTGTACCCAAAGGTACCTCGGAAGAAAGGCCCGGTGACTGTACCCAGAGGTATCTCAGAAGCAAGACCTGGTGACTGTACCCAGAGGTACCTCAGAAGGAATGCCTGGTGACTGTACTCAGAGGTACCGTGGAAAAAAGGCCTGGTGAGTGTACCCAGAGGTACCTCGGAAGGAAGGTCTGGTGACTGTACACAGAGATACCTCGGAAGGAAGAGCTGGTGACTGTACCGGGCGATATTTCAGAAGAAAGACCTGGTGACTGTACCAAGAAGCACCTCAGAAGAAAGGCATGGTGACTATACCCAGAGGTACTTCGGAAGGAATGCCTGGTGACTGTACCCACAGGTACCTCGGAAGGAAGGCCTGGGGATTGTACCCAGAGGTACATCGGAAGGAAGGCCTGTTGAGCGTACCCAGAGATACCTCGGAAGGAAGGCTTGGTGACAGCACTCAGAGGTACCTGGGAAGGAAGGCCTGGTGACTGTACTCCGAGGTACCGCAGAAGGAATGCCTGGTGACAGTACCCAGACGTACCTCGGAAGAAAGTCCTGGTGAGTGTACTCAGAGGTACCTCGGAGGGAAGGTCTTGTGACTGTACCCAGAGTTACGTCGGAAGGAAGGCCTGGTGACTGCACCGAGAGGTTCCTCGGAAGGAAGGCCTGGTGAGTGTACCCAGACGCACCTCGGAAGAAAGTCTTGGTGACTGTACTCAGAGGTACCGCGGAAGGAAGGCCTGGGGACTTTACCCAGAGATAACTTAGAAGGAATGCCTGGTGACTGTACACAGATGTACCTCGGAAGGAAGGCCTGGTGACCGCGCCCAGAGGTACGTCGGAAGGAAGGTCTGGGGACCGTACCCAGAGGGACCTCGGAAGAAATGCTTGGTGACGGTACTCAGAAGTACCTGGGAAGGAATTCCTGGTGACTGTACTCGGAGGTACCGCAGAAGGAAGCCCTGTTGACTGTACCCAGAGGTATCTCAGAAGGAAGGCATGGTGACTGTACCCAGAGGTACCTCGGAAGGAAGGCCTGGTGACTGTACCCAGAGGTACCTCAGAAGGAATGCCTGGTGACTGTACTCAGAGGTACCGCGGAAAAAGGTCTGGTGAGTGTACCCAGATGTACCTCGGAAGGATGGTCTGGTGACTATACCCGGAGGTACCTCCGAAGGAAGGCCTGGTGACTGTACTCAGAGGTACCTCAGAAGAAATACCTCGTGACTGTACCCAGACGTACCTGAGAAGGAAGGCCTGGTGACTGTACCCAGGGGTACCTCGGAAGGAAGGCCTGGTGACTGTACCTAGAGGTAAGTCCGAATGAGGCGTGGTGACTGTACCCAGGGCATCTCCCAAGGAAAGCCAGGTGACTGCAGCCAGAGGTACCTCGGAAGAAAGGCCTGCTGACTGTTCCGAGAAGTACCTCAGAAGGAAGGCCTGATGACTCTACCCAGACGTACCCCTTCAGAAAGGCCGGGTAACTGTACTCAGAGGTACCTCGGAAGGAAGGCCTGGTGACTGTACCCAGAGGTACGTCGGAAGGAAGGCCTGGTGACTGTACCTAGAGATAACTCGGAAGAAAGGAGTGGTGACTGTACCCAGGGTAACTCCCAGGAAAGCCTGGTGACTGTAACCAGAGGTACCTCGGAAGGAAGGCCTGCTGACTGTAGCCAGAGTTACCTCCGAAGGAAGGCCTGGTGACTGTACCCAGAGGTAACTCGGAAGAAATGCCTGGTGACTCTAAACAGAGGTACCTCGGGAGGAATCCCTGGTGACTGTACCCAGAGGTACCTCAGAAGGAAGGCCTGGTGATTGTTCCTAGAGATACCTCCGAAAGGAAGGCCTGGTGACTGTACACAGAAGTACCTCGGAAGAAAGGCCTGGTGACTGTACCCAGAGCTAACTCAGAAGAAAGACCTCGTGACTGTACCCAGAGGTACCTCAGAAGGAAGGCCTGGTGATTGTACCTAGAGGTACCTCGGAAGGAAGGCCTGGTGACTGTACCCAGAGGAACCTCAGAAATAAGCCCGGGTGCTGTACCCAGAGGTACCTCAGAAGGAAGGCCGTTGACTGTACCCAGAGGGACCTCGGAAGAAAGGCCTGCTGACTGTACCCAGAGGGAACTGAGAAAGAAGGCAGAGTGACTGTACCCAGAGGGACCTCAGAAGGAAGGCCTTTGACTGTACCCAGAGGTACCCCTGAAGGAACGCCTGGTGATTGTACCCATAGGTACCTCAGAAGGAACGACTGGAGACTGTAACCAGAGGTACCTCGTAAGAACGGCCTGGTGAGTGTACCCAGAGGTACCTCGGAAACTAGTCAAGATGACTGTACCCACAGGTACTTCGGAAGGAAGGCCTGGAGACTGTACCCAGACGTACCTCGGAAGAAAGGCCTGGTGACTGTAGTCAGAGGTACCTCGGAAGGAAGGCCTGGTGACTGTACCCAGGGGTACCTCGGAAGGAAGGCCTGGCGACTGTACACAGAAGAACCTCGGAAGGAAGGCCTGGCGACTGTACACAGAAGTACCTCAGAAGAAAGTCCTGGTGACTCTACCCAGAGGGAACTGAGAAAGAAGGCCGGGTAACTGTACCCAGAGTTACCTGAGAAAGAAGGCCTTTGACTGTACCCAGAGGTACCTCTGAAGGAACGCCTGGTGACTGTACCCAAAGGTATCTCAGAAGGAAAGCCTGGTGACTGTACGCAGAGGTACCTCAGAAGGATGGCCTGGTGAGTCTACCCAGAGGTACCTCGGAAACAAAGCCTGATCACTGTACTCAGAGGTACCTCGGAAGGAAGGCCTGGGGACTATACCCAGAGGTACATCGGAAGGAAGGCCTGGTGACCATTCCCAGAGGTACCTCGGAAGGAAGGCCTGGTGACCGTACCCAGACGTACCTTGGAAGAAAGGCTTGGTGACTGTACCCAGAAGTACCTCGGAAGGAAGCCCTGGTAACTATACCTAGACGTATCTCTGAAGAAAGGACTGGTGACTGTATTAAGAGTGGCCACGGAAGGAAGGCCTGGTTACTGTACCCAGAGGTACCTGAGAAGGAAGGCCTGGTGGGTGTACCCACAGGAACCTCAGATGGAAGGCCTGGTGACTGTACCCAGCGGTACCTCAGAATGAAAACCTGGTGATTGTACCCAGAGTTCCCTCTTAAGAAATGCCTGGTGACTGTACACAGAGATACCTCGGAAGGAAGAGCTGGTGACTGTACCCGGCGATATTTCAGAAGAAAGACCTGGTGACTGTACCAAGAAGCACCTCAGAAGAAAGGCATGCTGACTACACCCAGAGGTACTTCGGAAGGAAAGTCTGGTGACTGTACCCACAGGTACCTCGGAAGGAAGGCCTGGGGATTGTACCCAGAGGTACATCGGAAGGAAGGCCTGTTGAGCGTACCCAGAGATACCTCGGAAGGAAGGCTTGGTGACAGCACTCAGAGGTACCTGGGAAGGAAGGCCTGGTGACTGTACTCCGAGGTACCGCAGAAGGAATGCCTGGTGACAGTACCCAGACGTACCTCGGAAGAAAGTCCTGGTGAGTGTACTCAGAGGTACCTCGGAGGGAAGGTCTTGTGACTGTACCCAGAGTTACCTCGGAAGGAAGGTCTGGTGACTGTACACAGAGATACCTCGGAAGGAAGAGCTGGTGACTGTACCGGGCGATATTTCAGAAGAAAGACCTGGTGACTGTACCAAGAAGCACCTCAGAAGAAAGGCATGGTGACTATACCCAGAGGTACTTCGGAAGGAATGCCTGGTGACTGTACCCACAGGTACCTCGGAAGGAAGGCCTGGGGATTGTACCCAGAGGTACATCGGAAGGAAGGCCTGTTGAGCGTACCCAGAGATACCTCGGAAGGAAGGCTTGGTGACAGCACTCAGAGGTACCTGGGAAGGAAGGCCTGGTGACTGTACTCCGAGGTACCGCAGAAGGAATGCCTGGTGACAGTACCCAGACGTACCTCGGAAGAAAGTCCTGGTGAGTGTACTCAGAGGTACCTCGGAGGGAAGGTCTTGTGACTGTACCCAGAGTTACGTCGGAAGGAAGGCCTGGTGACTGCACCGAGAGGTTCCTCGGAAGGAAGGCCTGGTGAGTGTACCCAGACGCACCTCGGAAGAAAGTCTTGGTGACTGTACTCAGAGGTACCGCGGAAGGAAGGCCTGGGGACTTTACCCAGAGATAACTTAGAAGGAATGCCTGGTGACTGTACACAGATGTACCTCGGAAGGAAGGCCTGGTGACCGCGCCCAGAGGTACGTCGGAAGGAAGGTCTGGGGACCGTACCCAGAGGGACCTCGGAAGAAATGCTTGGTGACGGTACTCAGAAGTACCTGGGAAGGAATTCCTGGTGACTGTACTCGGAGGTACCGCAGAAGGAAGCCCTGTTGACTGTACCCAGAGGTACCCCTGAAGGAACGCCTGGTGATTTTACCCATAGGTACCTCAGAAGGAACGACTGGAGACTGTAACCAGAGGTACCTCTTAAGAACGGCCTGGTGAGTGTATCCAGAGGTACCTCGGAAACTAGTCCTGATGACTGTACCCACAGGTACTTCGGAAGGAAGGCCTGGAGACTGTACCCAGACGTACCTCGGAAGAAAGGCCTGGTGACTGTAGTCAGAGGTACCTCGGAAGGAAGGCCTGGTGACTGTACCCAGGGGTACCTGGGAAGGAAGGCCTGGCGACTGTACACAGAAGCACCTCGGAAGAAAGGCCTGGTGACTGTACCCAGTGGTACCTCGGAAGGAAGGCCTAGTGACTGTACCCAGAGCTAACTCAGAAGGAGCGCCTGGTGATTGTACCCAGAGGTACTTGGGAAGGAAAGCCTGGTGGCTTAACTCAGAAGTGCCTCGGAAGGAAGGCCTGGTGACCGTACCCAGAGGTACCTCGAAAGAAATGCTTGGTGACGGTACTTAGAAGTACCTGGGAAGGAAGGACTGGTGACAGTACTCGGAGGTACCGCAGAAGGAAGGCCTGGTGACTGTACCCAGGGGTATCTCAGAAGGAAGGCCTGGTGACTGTACCCAGAGGTAACTCGTAAGGAAGGCCTGGTGACTGTACCCAGAGGTACCTGAGAAGGAATGCCTGGTGACTGTACTCAGAGGTACCGCGGAAAAAAGGCCTGGTGAGTGTACCCAGAGGTACCTCGGAAGGAAGGCCTGGTGACTGTACCCAGAGGTACCTGGGAAGAAATGCCTGATGACACTACCCAGAGGTACCTCGGAAAGAAGCCCTGCTGACTGTACCCAGAGGTACCTGGAAAGGAAGTCCTGGTGACTGTACTCAGAGGTACCTCAGAAGAAATACCTCGTGACTGTACCCAGAGGTACCTGAGAAGGAAGGCCTGGTGACTGTACCCAGAGGTACCTCGGAAGGAAGGCCTGGTCACTGTACCCAGAGCTAATTCTGAAGGAATGCCTGGTGACTGTACCCAGAGGTACCTCGTAAGAAAGGCCTGGTGACTGTACCCAGAGGTACCTCAGAAGCAAGGCCTGGTGACTGTACCAAAAGGTAACTCGTAGGAAAGGCGTGGTGAGTGTACCCAGGGTAATTCCCACGGAAAGCCTGGTGACTGTAACCAGAGTTACCTCGGGAGGAAGGCCTGTTGACTGTAACGAGAAGTGCCTCAGAAGGAAAGCCTGATGACTCTACCCAAACGTACCCCTTAATAAAGGCCGGATGACTGTACTCAGAGGTACCTCGGAAGGAAGGCCTGCTGACTCTACCCAGAGGGACCTCGGAAGGAAGGCCAGGTGACTGTACCCAGAGGTACCTGGAAAGGAAGGCCCGGTGATTGTACCCAGAGGTACCTCGGAAGGAAGGACTGGTGACTGTACCCAAACGCACTTCGGAAGAAAGTCCTGGTGACTGTATTCAGAGGTACCTCGAAAGGAAGGCCTGGGGACTTTACCCAGGGATACCTTAGAAGGAATGCCTGGTTACTGTACCCAGATGTACCTCGGAAGGAAGGCCTGGTGACTGTGCCCAGAGATACCTGGGAAGAAATGCCTGATGACACTACCCAGAGGTACCTCGGAAGGAAGCCCTGCTGACTGTACCCAGAGGTACCTGGAAAGGAAGGCCTGGTGACTGTCCTCAGAGGTACCTCAGAAGAAATACCTCGTGACTGTACCCAGACGTACCTGAGAAGGAAGGCCTGGTGACTGTACCCAGGGGTACCTCGGAAGGAAGGCCTGGTGACTGTACCTAGAGGTAACTCCGAAAGAGGCGTGGTGACTATACCCAGGGTATCTCCCAAGGAAAGCCAGGTGACTGCAGCCAGAGGTACCTCGGAAGAAAGGCCTGCTGACTGTTCCGAAAAGTACCTCAGAAGGAAGGCCTGATGACTCTACCCAGACGTACCCCTTCAGAAAGGCCGGGTGACTGTACTCAGAGGTACCTCGGAAGGAAGGCCTGGTGACTGTACCCAGAGGTACGTCGGAAGGAAGGCCTGGTGACTGTACCTAGAGATAACTCGGAAGAAAGGAGTGGTGACTGTACCCAGGGTAACTCCCAAGGAAAGCCTGGTGACTGTAACCAGAGGTACCTCGGAAGGAAGGCCTGCTGACTGTAGCCAGAGTTACCTCCGAAGGAAGGCCTGGTGACTGTACCCAGAGGTAACTCGGAAGAAATGCCTGGTGACTCTAAACAGAGGTACCTCGGGAGGAATCCCTGGTGACTGTACCCAGAGGTACCTCAGAAGGAAGGCCTGGTGATTGTTCCTAGAGATACCTCCGAAAGGAAGGCCTGGTGACTGTACACAGAAGTACCTCGGAAGAAAGGCCTGGTGACTGTACCCAGAGCTAACTCAGAAGAAAGACCTCGTGACTGTACCCAGAGGTACCTCAGAAGGAAGGCCTGGTGATTGTACCTAGAGGTACCTCGGAAGGAAGGCCTGGTGACTGTACCCAGAGGGACCTCAGAAATAAGCCCGGGTGCTGTACCCAGAGGTACCTCAGAAGGAAGGCCGTTGACTGTACCCAGAGGGACCTCGGAAGAAAGGCCTGCTGACTGTACCCAGAGGGAACTGAGAAAGAAGGCAGAGTGACTGTACCCAGAGGGACCTCAGAAGGAAGGCCTTTGACTGTACCCAGAGGTACCCCTGAAGGAACGCCTGGTGATTGTACCCATAGGTACCTCAGAAGGAACGACTGGAGAATGTAACCAGAGGTACCTCGTAAGAACGGCCTGGTGAGTGTACCCAGAGGTACCTCGGAAACTAGTCCTGATGACTGTACCCACAGGTACTTCGGAAGGAAGGCCTGGAGACTGTACCCAGACGTACCTCGGAAGAAAGGCCTGGTGACTGTAGTCAGAGGTACCTCGGAAGGAAGGCCTGGTGACTGTACCCAGGGGTACCTGGGAAGGAAGGCCTGGCGACTGTACACAGAAGCACCTCGGAAGAAATGCCTGGTGACTGTACCCAGTGGTACCTCGGAAGGAAGGCCTAGTGACTGTACCCAGAGCTAACTCAGAAGGAGCGCCTGGTGATTGTACCCAGAGGTACTTGGGAAGGAAAGCCTGGTGGCTTAACTCAGAAGTGCCTCGGAAGGAAGGCCTGGTGACCGTAACCAGAGGTACCTCGAAAGAAATGCTTGGTGACGGTACTTAGAAGTACCTGGGAAGGAAGGCCTGGTGACAGTACTCGGAGGTACCGCAGAAGGAAGGCCTGGTGACTGTACCCAGGGGTATCTCAGAAGGAAGGACTGGTGACTGTACCCAGAGGTAACTCGTAAGGAAGGCCTGGTGACTGTACCCAGAGGTACCTGAGAAGGAATGCCTGGTGACTGTACTCAGAGGTACCGCGGAAAAAAGGCCTGGTGAGTGTACCCAGAGGTACCTCGGAAGGATGGCCTGGTGACTATACCCAGAGGTACCTCCGAAGGAAGGACTGGTGACTGTACCCAGAGGTATCTCGGAGGGAGGGCATAGTGACTTTACCCAGAGGTACCTCGGAAGGAAGGTCCAGAGACTGTACCCAAAGGTACCTCGGAAGGAAGGCCCGGTGACTGTACCCAGAGGTATCTCAGAAGCAAGACCTGGTGACTGTACCCAGAGGTACCTCAGAAGGAATGCCTGGTGACTGTACTCAGAGGTACCGTGGAAAAAAGGCCTGGTAAGTGTACCCAGAGGTACCTCGGAAGGAAGGCCTGGTGACTCTACCCAGAGGTACCTTGGAAGGAAGGCCTGGTGACTACCCAGACGTACCTCCGAAGAAAGGCCTGGTGACTGTACTCAGAGGTACCCCAGAAGAAAAACCTCGTGACTGTACCCAGTGGTACCTCAGAAGGAAGGCATGATGACTGTACTCAGAGGTACCTCGGAAGGAATGCCTGGTGACTGTACCCAGAGTTACTTCGTGAGAAAGGCCTGGTGACTGTACCCAGAGGTACCTCAGAAGAAAGGCCTAGAGACTGTTCCCAGAGGGACCTCAGAAAGAAGGCCGTGTGACTGTACCCAGAGATACCTCTGAAGGAAGGCCTGTTGACTCTACCCGTACGTACTCAGAAGGAAAGCCTGGTGACTGTACCCGCAGGTACGTCGTAAGAAAGGTCTGGTGAGGGTACACAGACTTACCTCGGAAACAAGGGCTGGTGACTGTATCCAAAGGTACCTCAGAGGGAAGGTCTGGTGACTGTACCCAGAGGTAGATCGGAAGAAAAGCCTGGTGACTGTACCTAGAGGGACCTCAGAAATAATCCCGGGTGACTGTACCCAGAGGTACCTCAGAAGGAAGGGCGGTGACTGTACCCAGAGGTACCTCCTAAGAAAGGCCTGGTGACTGTACCCAGAGGGACCTCAGAAATAAGCCCGGGTGCTGTACCCAGAGGTACCTCAGAAGGAAGGCCGTTGACTGTACCCAGACGGACCTCGGAAGAAAGGCCTGCTGACTGTACCCAGAGGGAACTGAGAAAAAAGGCAGGGTGACTGTACCCAGAGGTACCTCAGAAGGAAGGCCTTTCACTGTACCCAGAGGTACCTCTGAAGGAACGCCTGGTGACTGTACCCAGAGGTACCTCAGAAGGAACGACTGGAGACTGTAACCAGAGGTACCTCGCAAAACGGCCTGGTGAGTGTACCCAGAGGTACCTCGGAAACTAGTCCTGATGACAGTACCAACAGGTACTTCGGAAGGAAGGCCTGGAGACTGTACCCAGACGTACCTCGGAAGAAAGGCCTGGTGACTGTAGTCAGAAGTACCTCGGAAGGAAGGCCTGGTGACTGTACCCAGGGGTACCTGGGAAGGAAGGCCTGGCGACTGTACACAGAAGCACCTCGGAAGAAATGCCTGGTGACTGTACCCAGTGGTACCTCGGAAGGAAGGCCTAGTGACTGTACCCAGAGCTAACTCAGAAGGAGCGCCTCGTGATTGTACCCAGAGGTACTTCGGAAGGAAAGCCTGGTGGCTTAACTCAGAAGTGCCTCGGAAGGAAGGCCTGGTGACCGTAACCAGAGGTACCTCGAAAGAAATGCTTGGTGACGGTACTTAGAAGTACCTGGGAAGGAAGGCCTGGTGACAGTACTCGGAGGTACCGCAGAAGGAAGGCCTGGTGACTGTACCCAGGGGTGTCTCAGAAGGAAGGCCTGGTGACTGTACCCAGAGGTAACTCGTAAGGAAGGCCTGGTGACTCTACCCAGAGGGACCTCGGAAGGAAGGCCAGGTGACTGTACCCAGAGGTACCTGGAAAGGAAGGCCCGGTGATTGTACCCAGAGGTACCTCGGAAGGAAGGCCAGGTGACTGTACCCAGAGGTACCTCGGAAGGAAGGCCTGCTGACTCTACCCAGAGGGACCTCGGAAGGAAGGCCAGGTGACTGTACCCAGAGGTACCTGGAAAGGAAGGCCCGGTGATTGTACCCAGAGGTACCTCGGAAGGAAGGCCTGGTGACTGTACCCAGACGCACTTCGGAAGAAAGTCCTGGTGACTGTATTCAGAGGTACCTCGAAAGGAAGGCCTGGGGACTTTACCCAGGGATACCTTAGAAGGAATGCCTGGTTACTTTACCCAGATGTACCTCGGAAGGAAGGCCTGGTGACTGTACCCAGAGATACCTGGGAAGAAATGCCTGATGACACTACCCAGAGGTACCTCGGAAGGAAGCCCTGCTGACTGTACCCAGAGGTACCTGGAAAGGAAGGCCTGGTGACTGTCCTCAGAGGTACCTCAGAAGAAATACCTCGTGACTGTACCCAGACGTACCTGAGAAGGAAGGCCTGGTGACTGTACCCAGGGGTACCTCGGAACGAAGGCCTGGTGACTGTACCTAGAGGTAACTCCGAAAGAGGCGTGGTGACTGTACCCAGGGTATCTCCCAAGGAAAGCCAGGTGACTGCAGCCAGAGGTACCTCGGAAGAAAGGCCTGCTGACTGTTCCGAGAAGTACCTCAGAAGGAAGGCCTGATGACTCTACCCAGACGTACCCCTTCAGAAAGGCCGGGTGACTGTACTCAGAGGTACCTCGGAAGGAAGGCCTGGTGACTGTACCCAGAGGTACGTCGGAAGGAAGGCCTGGTGACTGTACCTAGAGATAACTCGGAAGAAAGGAGTGGTGACTGTACCCAGGGTAACTCCCAAGGAAAGCCTGGTGACTGTAACCAGAGGTACCTCGGAAGGAAGGCCTGCTGACTGTAGCCAGAGTTACCTCCGAAGGAAGGCCTGGTGACTGTACCCAGAGGTAACTCGGAAGAAATGCCTGGTGACTCTAAACAGAGGTACCTCGGGAGGAATCCCTGGTGACTGTACCCAGAGGTACCTCAGAAGGAAGGCCTGGTGATTGTTCCTAGAGATACCTCCGAAAGGAAGGCCTGGTGACTGTACACAGAAGTACCTCGGAAGAAAGGCCTGGTGACTGTACCCAGAGCTAACTCAGAAGAAAGACCTCGTGACTGTACCCAGAGGTACCTCAGAAGGAAAGCCTGGTGATTGTACCTAGAGGTACCTCGGAAGGAAGGCCTGGTGACTGTACCCAGAGGAACCTCAGAAATAAGCCCGGGTGCTGTACCCAGAGGTACCTCAGAAGGAAGGCCGTTGACTGTACCCAGAGGTACCTGAGAAGAAAGGCCTGCTGACTGTACCCAGAGGGAACTGAGAAAGAAGGCAGAGTGACTGTACCCAGAGGGACCTCAGAAGGAAGGCCTTTGACTGTACCCAGAGGTACCCCTGAAGGAACGCCTGGTAATTGTACCCATAGGTACCTCAGAAGGAACGACTGGAGACTGTAACCAGAGGTACCTCGTAAGAACGGCCTGGTGAGTGTACCCAGAGGTACCTCGGAAACTAGTCCTGATGACTGTACCCACAGGTACTTCGGAAGGAAGGCCTGGAGACTGTACCTAGACGTACCTCGGAAGAAAGGCCTGGTGACTGTAGTCAGAGGTACCTCGGAAGCAAGGCCTGGTGTCTGTACCCAGGGGTACCTCGGAAGGAAGGCCTGGTGACTGTACCCAGAGGTACCTCGGAAGGAAGGCCTAGTGACTGTACCCAGAGCTAACTCAGAAGGAGCGCCTCGTGATTGTACCCAGAGCTACTTCGGAAGGAAAGCCTGGTGGCTTAACTGAGAAGTGCTTCGGAAGGAAGGCCTGGTGACCGTACCCAGAGGTACCTTGAAAGAAATGCTTGGTGACGGTACTTAGAAGTACCTGGGAAGGAAGGCCTGGTGACAGTACTCGGAGGTAAAGCAGAAGGAAGGCCTGGTGACTGTACCCAGGGGTATCTCAGAAGGAAGGCCTGGTGACTGTACCCAGAGGTACCTGAGAAGGAATGCCTGGTGACCGTACTCAGAGGTACCGCGGAGAAAAGGCCTGGTGAGTGTACCCAGAGGTACCTCGGAAGGATGGCCTGGTGACTGTAGTCACAGGTACCTCGGAAGGAAGGCCTGGTGACTGTAGTCAGAGGTACCTCGTAAGGAAGGCCTGGTGACTATACCCAGGGGTACCTCGGAAGGAAGGCCTGGTGAGTGTACCCAGACGCACCTCGGAAGAAAGTCCTGGTGACTGTACTCAGAGGTACCGCAGAAGGAAGGCCTGGGGACTTTACCCAGAGATAACTTAGAAGGAATGCCTGGTGACTGTACACAGATGTACCTCGGAAGGAAGGCCTGGTGACCGCGCCCAGAGGTACGTCGGAAGGAAGGTCTGGGGACCGTACCCAGAGGGACCTCGGAAGAAATGCTTGGTGACGGTACTCAGAAGTACCTGGGAAGGAAGGCCTGGTGACTGTACTCGGAAGTACCGCAGAAGGAAGTCCTGTTGACTGTACCCAGAGGTATCTCAGAAGGAAGGCATGGTGACTGTACCCAGAGGTACCTCGGAAGGAAGGCCTGGTGACTGTACCCAGAGGTACCTCAGAAGGAATGCCTGGTGACTGTACTCAGAGGTACCGCGGAAAAAGGTCTGGTGAGTGTACCCAGATGTACCTCGGAAGGATGGTCTGGTGACTATACCCGGAGGTACCTCCGAACGAAGGACTGGTGACTGTACCCAGAGGAATCTCGGAGGGAAGGCCCAGTGACTTTACCCAGAGGTACCTCGGAAGGAAGACTTGGTGACAGCACTCAGAGGTACCTCGGAAGGAAGGCCTGGTGACTGTACCCAGAGGTACCTGGGAAGAAATGCCTGATGACACTACCCAGAGGTACCTCGGAAAGAAGCCCTGCTGACTGTACCCACAGGTACCTGGAAAGGAAGTCCTGGTGACTGTACTCAGAGATACCTCAGAAGAAACACCTCGTGACTGTACCCAGAGGTACCTGAGAAGGAAGGCCTGGTGACTGTACCCAGAGGTACCTCGGAAGGAAGGCCTGGTCACTGTACCCAGAGCTAATTCTGAAGGAATGCCTGGTGACTGTACCCAGAGGTACCTCGTAAGAAAGGCCTGGTGACTGTACCCAGAGGTACCTCAGAAGCAAGGCCTGGTGACTGTACCAAGAGGTAACTCGTAGGAAAGGTGTGGTGAGTGTACCCAGGGTAATTCCCACGGAAAGCCTGGTGACTGTAACCAGAGTTACCTCGGGAGGAAGGCCTGGTGAGTGTAACGAGAAGTACCTCAGAAGGAAAGCCTGATGACTCTACCCAAACGTACCCCTTAATAAAGGCCGGATGACTGTACTCAGAGGTACCTCGGAAGGAAGGCCAGGTGACTGTACCCAGAGGTACCTGGAAAGGAAGGCCCGGTGATTGTACCCAGAGGTACCTCGGAAGGAAGGCCTGGTGACTGTACCCAGACGCATTCGGAAGAAAGTCCTGGTGACTGTACTCAGAGATACCTCGAAAGGAAGGCCTGGGGACTTTACCCAGGGATACCTTAGAAGGAATGCCTGGTTACTGTACCCAGATGTACCTCGGAAGGAAGGCCTGGTGACTGTACCCAGAGATACCTGGGAAGAAATGCCTGATGACACTACCCAGAGGTACCTCGGAAGGAAGCCCTGCTGACTGTACCCAGAGGTACCTGGAAGGGAAGGCCTGGTGACTGTCCTCAGAGGTACCTCAGAAGAAATACCTCGTGACTGTACCCAGACGTACCTGAGAAGGAAGGCCTGGTGATTGTATCTAGAGGTACCTCGGAAGGAAGGCCTGGTGACTGTACCCAGAGGGACCTCAGAAATAAGCCCGGGTGCTGTACCCAGAGGTACCTCAGAAGGAAGGCCGTTGACTGTACCCAGAGGGACCTCGGAAGAAAGGCCTCCTGACTGTACCCAGAGGGAACTGAGAAAGAAGGCAGAGTGACTGTACCCAGAGGGACCTCAGAAGGAAGGCCTTTGACTGTACCCAGAGGTACCCCTGAAGGAACGCCTGGTGATTTTACCCATAGGTACCTCAGAAGGAACGACTGGAGACTGTAACCAGAGGTACCTCTTAAGAACGGCCTGGTGAGTGTATCCAGAGGTACCTCGGAAACTAGTCCTGATGACTGTACCCACAGGTACTTCGGAAGGAAGGCCTGGAGACTGTACCCAGACGTACCTCGGAAGAAAGGCCTGGTGACTGTAGTCAGAGGTACCTCGGAAGGAAGGCCTGGTGACTGTACCCAGGGGTACCTGGGAATGAAGGCCTGGCGACTGTACACAGAAGCACCTCGGAAGAAAGGCCTGGTGACTGTACCCAGTGGTACCTCGGAAGGAAGGCCTAGTGACTGTACCCAGAGCTAACTCAGAAGGAGCGCCTGGTGATTGTACCCAGAGGTACTTGGGAAGGAAAGCCTGGTGGCTTAACTCAGAAGTGCCTCGGAAGGAAGGCCTGGTGACCGTAACCAGAGGTACCTCGAAAGAAATGCTTGGTGACGGTACTTAGAAGTACCTGGGAAGGAAGGCCTGGTGACAGTACTCGGAGGTACCGCAGAAGGAAGGCCTGGTGACTGTACCCAGGGGTATCTCAGAAGGAAGGACTGGTGACTGTACCCAGAGGTAACTCGTAAGGAAGGCCTGGTGACTGTACCCAGAGGTACCTGAGAAGGAATGCCTGGTGACTGTACTCAGAGGTACCGCGGAAAAAAGGCCTGGTGAGTGTACCCAGAGGTACCTCGGAAGGATGGCCTGGTGACTATACCCAGAGGTACCTCCGAAGGAAGGACTGCTGACTGTACCCAGAGGTATCTCGGAGGGAGGGCATAGTGACTTTACCCAGAGGTACCTCGGAAGGAAGGTCCAGAGACTGTACCCAAAGGTACCTCGGAAGGAAGGCCCGGTGACTGTACCCAGAGGTATCTCAGAAGCAAGACCTGGTGACTGTACCCAGAGGTACCTCAGAAGGAATGCCTGGTGACTGTACTCAGAGGTACCGTGGAAAAAAGGCCTGGTAAGTGTACCCAGAGGTACCTCGGAAGGAAGGCCTGGTGACTCTACCCAGAGGTACCTTGGAAGGAAGGCCTGGTGACTACCCAGACGTACCTCCGAAGAAAGGCCTGGTGACTGTACTCAGAGGTACCCCAGAAGAAAAACCTCGTGACTGTACCCAGTGGTACCTCAGAAGGAAGGCATGATGACTGTACTCAGAGGTACCTCGGAAGGAATGCCTGGTGACTGTACCCAGAGTTACTTCGTGAGAAAGGCCTGGTGACTGTACCCAGAGGTACCTCAGAAGAAAGGCCTAGAGACTGTTCCCAGAGGGACCTCAGAAAGAAGGCCGTGTGACTGTACCCAGAGATACCTCTGAAGGAAGGCCTGTTGACTCTACCCGTACGTACTCAGAAGGAAAGCCTGGTGACTGTACCCGCAGGTACGTCGTAAGAAAGGTCTGGTGAGGGTACACAGACTTACCTCGGAAACAAGGGCTGGTGACTGTATCCAAAGGTACCTCAGAGGGAAGGTCTGGTGACTGTACCCAGAGGTAGATCGGAAGAAAAGCCTGGTGACTGTACCTAGAGGGACCTCAGAAATAATCCCGGGTGACTGTACCCAGAGGTACCTCAGAAGGAAGGGCGGTGACTGTACCCAGAGGTACCTCCTAAGAAAGGCCTGGTGACTGTACCCAGAGGGACCTCAGAAATAAGCCCGGGTGCTGTACCCAGAGGTACCTCAGAAGGAAGGCCGTTGACTGTACCCAGACGGACCTCGGAAGAAAGGCCTGCTGACTGTACCCAGAGGGAACTGAGAAAAAAGGCAGGGTGACTGTACCCAGAGGTACCTCAGAAGGAAGGCCTTTCACTGTACCCAGAGGTACCTCTGAAGGAACGCCTGGTGACTGTACCCAGAGGTACCTCAGAAGGAACGACTGGAGACTGTAACCAGAGGTACCTCGCAAAACGGCCTGGTGAGTGTACCCAGAGGTACCTCGGAAACTAGTCCTGATGACAGTACCAACAGGTACTTCGGAAGGAAGGCCTGGAGACTGTACCCAGACGTACCTCGGAAGAAAGGCCTGGTGACTGTAGTCAGAAGTACCTCGGAAGGAAGGCCTGGTGACTGTACCCAGGGGTACCTGGGAAGGAAGGCCTGGCGACTGTACACAGAAGCACCTCGGAAGAAATGCCTGGTGACTGTACCCAGTGGTACCTCGGAAGGAAGGCCTAGTGACTGTACCCAGAGCTAACTCAGAAGGAGCGCCTGGTGATTGTACCCAGAGGTACTTCGGAAGGAAAGCCTGGTGGCTTAACTCAGAAGTGCCTCGGAAGGAAGGCCTGGTGACCGTAACCAGAGGTACCTCGAAAGAAATGCTTGGTGACGGTACTTAGAAGTACCTGGGAAGGAAGGCCTGGTGACAGTACTCGGAGGTACCGCAGAAGGAAGGCCTGGTGACTGTACCCAGGGGTGTCTCAGAAGGAAGGCCTGGTGACTGTACCCAGAGGTAACTCGTAAGGAAGGCCTGGTGACTCTACCCAGAGGGACCTCGGAAGGAAGGCCAGGTGACTGTACCCAGAGGTACCTGGAAAGGAAGGCCCGGTGATTGTACCCAGAGGTACCTCGGAAGGAAGGCCAGGTGACTGTACCCAGAGGTACCTCGGAAGGAAGGCCTGCTGACTCTACCCAGAGGGACCTCGGAAGGAAGGCCAGGTGACTGTACCCAGAGGTACCTGGAAAGGAAGGCCCGGTGATTGTACCCAGAGGTACCTCGGAAGAAAGGCCTGGTGACTGTACCCAGACGCACTTCGGAAGAAAGTCCTGGTGACTGTATTCAGAGGTACCTCGAAAGGAAGGCCTGGGGACTTTACCCAGGGATACCTTAGAAGGAATGCCTGGTTACTTTACCCAGATGTACCTCGGAAGGAAGGCCTGGTGACTGTACCCAGAGATACCTGGGAAGAAATGCCTGATGACACTACCCAGAGGTACCTCGGAAGGAAGCCCTGCTGACTGTACCCAGAGGTACCTGGAAAGGAAGGCCTGGTGACTGTCCTCAGAGGTACCTCAGAAGAAATACCTCGTGACTGTACCCAGACGTACCTGAGAAGGAAGGCCTGGTGACTGTACCCAGGGGTACCTCGGAACGAAGGCCTGGTGACTGTACCTAGAGGTAACTCCGAAAGAGGCGTGGTGACTGTACCCAGGGTATCTCCCAAGGAAAGCCAGGTGACTGCAGCCAGAGGTACCTCGGAAGAAAGGCCTGCTGACTGTTCCGAGAAGTACCTCAGAAGGAAGGCCTGATGACTCTACCCAGACGTACCCCTTCAGAAAGACCGGGTGACTGTACTCAGAGGTACCTCGGAAGGAAGGCCTGGTGACTGTACCCAGAGGTACGTCGGAAGGAAGGCCTGGTGACTGTACCTAGAGATAACTCGGAAGAAAGGAGTGGTGACTGTACCCAGGGTAACTCCCAAGGAAAGCCTGGTGACTGTAACCAGAGGTACCTCGGAAGGAAGGCCTGCTGACTGTAGCCAGAGTTACCTCCGAAGGAAGGCCTGGTGACTGTACCCAGAGGTAACTCGGAAGAAATGCCTGGTGACTCTAAACAGAGGTACCTCGGGAGGAATCCCTGGTGACTGTACCCAGAGGTACCTCAGAAGGAAGGCCTGGTGATTGTTCCTAGAGATACCTCCGAAAGGAAGGCCTGGTGACTGTACACAGAAGTACCTCGGAAGAAAGGCCTGGTGACTGTACCCAGAGCTAACTCAGAAGAAAGACCTCGTGACTGTACCCAGAGGTACCTCAGAAGGAAGGCCTGGTGATTGTACCTAGAGGTACCTCGGAAGGAAGGCCTGGTGACTGTACCCAGAGGAACCTCAGAAATAAGCCCGGGTGCTGTACCCAGAGGTACCTCAGAAGGAAGGCCGTTGACTGTACCCAGAGGTACCTGAGAAGAAAGGCCTGCTGACTGTACCCAGAGGGAACTGAGAAAGAAGGCAGAGTGACTGTACCCAGAGGGACCTCAGAAGGAAGGCCTTTGACTGTACCCAGAGGTACCCCTGAAGGAACGCCTGGTAATTGTACCCATAGGTACCTCAGAAGGAACGACTGGAGACTGTAACCAGAGGTACCTCGTAAGAACGGCCTGGTGAGTGTACCCAGAGGTACCTCGGAAACTAGTCCTGATGACTGTACCCACAGGTACTTCGGAAGGAAGGCCTGGAGACTGTACCTAGACGTACCTCGGAAGAAAGGCCTGGTGACTGTAGTCAGAGGTACCTCGGAAGCAAGGCCTGGTGTCTGTACCCAGGGGTACCTCGGAAGGAAGGCCTGGTGACTGTACCCAGAGGTACCTCGGAAGGAAGGCCTAGTGACTGTACCCAGAGCTAACTCAGAAGGAGCGCCTCGTGATTGTACCCAGAGGTACTTCGGAAGGAAAGCCTGGTGGCTTAACTGAGAAGTGCTTCGGAAGGAAGGCCTGGTGACCGTACCCAGAGGTACCTTGAAAGAAATGCTTGGTGACGGTACTTAGAAGTACCTGGGAAGGAAGGCCTGGTGACAGTACTCGGAGGTAAAGCAGAAGGAAGGCCTGGTGACTGTACCCAGGGGTATCTCAGAAGGAAGGCCTGGTGACTGTACCCAGAGGTACCTGAGAAGGAATGCCTGGTGACTGTACTCAGAGGTACCGCGGAGAAAAGGCCTGGTGAGTGTACCCAGAGGTACCTCGGAAGGATGGCCTGGTGACTGTAGTCACAGGTACCTCGGAAGGAAGGCCTGGTGACTGTAGTCAGAGGTACCTCGTAAGGAAGGCCTGGTGACTATACCCAGGGGTACCTCGGAAGGAAGGCCTGGGGACTTTACCCAGAGATAACTTAGAAGGAATGCCTGGTGACTGTACACAGATGTACCTCGGAAGGAAGGCCTGGTGACCGCGCCCAGAGGTACGTCGGAAGGAAGGTCTGGGGACCGTACCCAGAGGGACCTCGGAAGAAATGCTTGGTGACGGTACTCAGAAGTACCTGGGAAGGAAGGCCTGGTGACTGTACTCGGAAGTACCGCAGAAGGAAGTCCTGTTGACTGTACCCAGAGGTATCTCAGAAGGAAGGCATGGTGACTGTACCCAGAGGTACCTCGGAAGGAAGGCCTGGTGACTGTACCCAGAGGTACCTCAGAAGGAATGCCTGGTGACTGTACTCAGAGGTACCGCGGAAAAAGGTCTGGTGAGTGTACCCAGATGTACCTCGGAAGGATGGTCTGGTGACTATACCCGGAGGTACCTCCGAACGAAGGACTGGTGACTGTACCCAGAGGAATCTCGGAGGGAAGGCCCAGTGACTTTACCCAGAGGTACCTCGGAAGGAAGACTTGGTGACAGCACTCAGAGGTACCTCGGAAGGAAGGCCTGGTGACTGTACCCAGAGGTACCTGGGAAGAAATGCCTGATGACACTACCCAGAGGTACCTCGGAAAGAAGCCCTGCTGACTGTACCCAGAGGTACCTGGAAAGGAAGTCCTGGTGACTGTACTCAGAGATACCTCAGAAGAAACACCTCGTGACTGTACCCAGAGGTACCTGAGAAGGAAGGCCTGGTGACTGTACCCAGAGGTACCTCGGAAGGAAGGCCTGGTCACTGTACCCAGAGCTAATTCTGAAGGAATGCCTGGTGACTGTACCCAGAGGTACCTCGTAAGAAAGGCCTGGTGACTGTACCCAGAGGTACCTCAGAAGCAAGGCCTGGTGACTGTACCAAGAGGTAACTCGTAGGAAAGGTGTGGTGAGTGTACCCAGGGTAATTCCCACGGAAAGCCTGGTGACTGTAACCAGAGTTACCTCGGGAGGAAGGCCTGGTGAGTGTAACGAGAAGTACCTCAGAAGGAAAGCCTGATGACTCTACCCAAACGTACCCCTTAATAAAGGCCGGATGACTGTACTCAGAGGTACCTCGGAAGGAAGGCCAGGTGACTGTACCCAGAGGTACCTGGAAAGGAAGGCCCGGTGATTGTACCCAGAGGTACCTCGGAAGGAAGGCCTGGTGACTGTACCCAGACGCATTCGGAAGAAAGTCCTGGTGACTGTACTCAGAGATACCTCGAAAGGAAGGCCTGGGGACTTTACCCAGGGATACCTTAGAAGGAATGCCTGGTTACTGTACCCAGATGTACCTCGGAAGGAAGGCCTGGTGACTGTACCCAGAGATACCTGGGAAGAAATGCCTGATGACACTACCCAGAGGTACCTCGGAAGGAAGCCCTGCTGACTGTACCCAGAGGTACCTGGAAGGGAAGGCCTGGTGACTGTCCTCAGAGGTACCTCAGAAGAAATACCTCGTGACTGTACCCAGACGTACCTGAGAAGGAAGGCCTGGTGATTGTATCTAGAGGTACCTCGGAAGGAAGGCCTGGTGACTGTACCCAGAGGGACCTCAGAAATAAGCCCGGGTGCTGTACCCAGAGGTACCTCAGAAGGAAGGCCGTTGACTGTACCCAGAGGGACCTCGGAAGAAAGGCCTCCTGACTGTACCCAGAGGGAACTGAGAAAGAAGGCAGAGTGACTGTACCCAGAGGGACCTCAGAAGGAAGGCCTTTGACTGTACCCAGAGGTACCCCTGAAGGAACGCCTGGTGATTTTACCCATAGGTACCTCAGAAGGAACGACTGGAGACTGTAACCAGAGGTACCTCTTAAGAACGGCCTGGTGAGTGTATCCAGAGGTACCTCGGAAACTAGTCCTGATGACTGTACCCACAGGTACTTCGGAAGGAAGGCCTGGAGACTGTACCCAGACGTACCTCGGAAGAAAGGCCTGGTGACTGTAGTCAGAGGTACCTCGGAAGGAAGGCCTGGTGACTGTACCCAGGGGTACCTGGGAATGAAGGCCTGGCGACTGTACACAGAAGCACCTCGGAAGAAAGGCCTGGTGACTGTACCCAGTGGTACCTCGAAAGGAAGGCCTAGTGACTGTACCCAGAGCTAACTCAGAAGGAGCGCCTGGTGATTGTACCCAGAGGTACTTCGGAAGGAAAGCCTGGTGGCTTAACTCAGAAGTGCCTCGGAAGGAAGGCCTGGTGACCGTACCCAGAGGTACCTCGAAAGAAATGCTTGGTGACGGTACTTAGAAGTACCTGGGAAGGAAGGCCTGGTGACAGTACTCGGAGGTACCGCAGAAGGAAGGCCTGGTGACTGTACCCAGGGGTATCTCAGAAGGAAGGCCTGGTGACTGTACCCAGAGGTAACTCGTAAGGAAGGCCTGGTGACTGTACCCAGAGGTACCTGAGAAGGAATGCCTGGTGACTGTACTCAGAGGTACCGCGGAAAAAAGGCCTGGTGAGTGTACCCAGAGCTACCTCGGAAGGATGGCCTGGTGACTATACCCAGAGGTACCTCCGAAGGAAGGACTGGTGACTGTACCCAGAGGTATCTCGGAGGGAGGGCATAGTGACTTTACCCAGAGGTACCTCGGAAGGAAGGTCCAGAGACTGTACCCAAAGGTACCTCGGAAGAAAGGCCCGGTGACTGTACCCAGAGGTATCTCAGAAGCAAGACCTGGTGACTGTACCCAGAGGTACCTCAGAAGGAATGCCTGGTGACTGTACTCAGAGGTACCGTGGAAAAAAGGCCTGGTGAGTGTACCCAGAGGTACCTCGGAAGGAAGGTCTGGTGACTGTACACAGAGATACCTCGGAAGGAAGAGCTGGTGACTGTACCGGGCGATATTTCAGAAGAAAGACCTGGTGACTGTACCAAGAAGCACCTCAGAAGAAAGGCATGGTGACTATACCCAGAGGTACTTCGGAAGGAATGCCTGGTGACTGTACCCACAGGTACCTCGGAAGGAAGGCCTGGGGATTGTACCCAGAGGTACATCGGAAGGAAGGCCTGTTGAGCGTACCCAGAGATACCTCGGAAGGAAGGCTTGGTGACAGCACTCAGAGGTACCTGGGAAGGAAGGCCTGGTGACTGTACTCCGAGGTACCGCAGAAGGAATGCCTGGTGACAGTACCCAGACGTACCTCGGAAGAAAGTCCTGGTGAGTGTACTCAGAGGTACCTCGGAGGGAAGGTCTTGTGACTGTACCCAGAGTTACGTCGGAAGGAAGGCCTGGTGACTGCACCGAGAGGTTCCTCGGAAGGAAGGCCTGGTGAGTGTACCCAGACGCACCTCGGAAGAAAGTCTTGGTGACTGTACTCAGAGGTACCGCGGAAGGAAGGCCTGGGGACTTTACCCAGAGATAACTTAGAAGGAATGCCTGGTGACTGTACACAGATGTACCTCGGAAGGAAGGCCTGGTGACCGCGCCCAGAGGTACGTCGGAAGGAAGGTCTGGGGACCGTACCCAGAGGGACCTCGGAAGAAATGCTTGGTGACGGTACTCAGAAGTACCTGGGAAGGAATTCCTGGTGACTGTACTCGGAGGTACCGCAGAAGGAAGCCCTGTTGACTGTACCCAGAGGTATCTCAGAAGGAAGGCATGGTGACTGTACCCAGAGGTACCTCGGAAGGAAGGCCTGGTGACTGTACCCAGAGGTACCTCAGAAGGAATGCCTGGTGACTGTACTCAGAGGTACCGCGGAAAAAGGTCTGGTGAGTGTACCCAGATGTACCTCGGAAGGATGGTCTGGTGACTATACCCGGAGGTACCTCCGAAGGAAGGCCTGGTGACTGTACTCAGAGGTACCTCAGAAGAAATACCTCGTGACTGTACCCAGACGTACCTGAGAAGGAAGGCCTGGTGACTGTACCCAGGGGTACCTCGGAAGGAAGGCCTGGTGACTGTACCTAGAGGTAAGTCCGAATGAGGCGTGGTGACTGTACCCAGGGCATCTCCCAAGGAAAGCCAGGTGACTGCAGCCAGAGGTACCTCGGAAGAAAGGCCTGCTGACTGTTCCGAGAAGTACCTCAGAAGGAAGGCCTGATGACTCTACCCAGACGTACCCCTTCAGAAAGGCCGGGTAACTGTACTCAGAGGTACCTCGGAAGGAAGGCCTGGTGACTGTACCCAGAGGTACGTCGGAAGGAAGGCCTGGTGACTGTACCTAGAGATAACTCGGAAGAAAGGAGTGGTGACTGTACCCAGGGTAACTCCCAGGAAAGCCTGGTGACTGTAACCAGAGGTACCTCGGAAGGAAGGCCTGCTGACTGTAGCCAGAGTTACCTCCGAAGGAAGGCCTGGTGACTGTACCCAGAGGTAACTCGGAAGAAATGCCTGGTGACTCTAAACAGAGGTACCTCGGGAGGAATCCCTGGTGACTGTACCCAGAGGTACCTCAGAAGGAAGGCCTGGTGATTGTTCCTAGAGATACCTCCGAAAGGAAGGCCTGGTGACTGTACACAGAAGTACCTCGGAAGAAAGGCCTGGTGACTGTACCCAGAGCTAACTCAGAAGAAAGACCTCGTGACTGTACCCAGAGGTACCTCAGAAGGAAGGCCTGGTGATTGTACCTAGAGGTACCTCGGAAGGAAGGCCTGGTGACTGTACCCAGAGGGACCTCAGAAATAAGCCCGGGTGCTGTACCCAGAGGTACCTCAGAAGGAAGGCCGTTGACTGTACCCAGAGGGACCTCGGAAGAAAGGCCTGCTGACTGTACCCAGAGGGAACTGAGAAAGAAGGCAGAGTGACTGTACCCAGAGGGACCTCAGAAGGAAGGCCTTTGACTGTACCCAGAGGTACCCCTGAAGGAACGCCTGGTGATTGTACCCATAGGTACCTCAGAAGGAACGACTGGAGACTGTAACCAGAGGTACCTCGTAAGAACGGCCTGGTGAGTGTACCCAGAGGTACCTCGGAAACTAGTCAAGATGACTGTACCCACAGGTACTTCGGAAGGAAGGCCTGGAGACTGTACCCAGACGTACCTCGGAAGAAAGGCCTGGTGACTGTAGTCAGAGGTACCTCGGAAGGAAGGCCTGGTGACTGTACCCAGGGGTACCTCGGAAGGAAGGCCTGGCGACTGTACACAGAAGAACCTCGGAAGGAAGGCCTGGCGACTGTACACAGAAGTACCTCAGAAGAAAGTCCTGGTGACTCTACCCAGAGGGAACTGAGAAAGAAGGCCGGGTAACTGTACCCAGAGTTACCTGAGAAAGAAGGCCTTTGACTGTACCCAGAGGTACCTCTGAAGGAACGCCTGGTGACTGTACCCAAAGGTATCTCAGAAGGAAAGCCTGGTGACTGTACGCAGAGGTACCTCAGAAGGATGGCCTGGTGAGTCTACCCAGAGGTACCTCGGAAACAAAGCCTGATCACTGTACTCAGAGGTACCTCGGAAGGAAGGCCTGGGGACTATACCCAGAGGTACATCGGAAGGAAGGCCTGGTGACCATTCCCAGAGGTACCTCGGAAGGAAGGCCTGGTGACCGTACCCAGACGTACCTTGGAAGAAAGGCCTGGTGACTGTACCCAGAAGTACCTCGGAAGGAAGCCCTGGTAACTATACCTAGACGTATCTCTGAAGAAAGGACTGGTGACTGTATTAAGAGTGGCCACGGAAGGAAGGCCTGGTTACTGTACCCAGAGGTACCTGAGAAGGAAGGCCTGGTGGGTGTACCCACAGGAACCTCAGATGGAAGGCCTGGTGACTGTACCCAGCGGTACCTCAGAATGAAAACCTGGTGATTGTACCCAGAGTTCCCTCTTAAGAAATGCCTGGTGACTGTACACAGAGATACCTCGGAAGGAAGAGCTGGTGACTGTACCCGGCGATATTTCAGAAGAAAGACCTGGTGACTGTACCAAGAAGCACCTCAGAAGAAAGGCATGCTGACTACACCCAGAGGTACTTCGGAAGGAAAGTCTGGTGACTGTACCCACAGGTATCTCGGAAGGAAGGCCTGGGGATTGTACCCAGAGGTACATCGGAAGGAAGGCCTGTTGAGCGTACCCAGAGATACCTCGGAAGGAAGGCTTGGTGACAGCACTCAGAGGTACCTGGGAAGGAAGGCCTGGTGACTGTACTCCGAGGTACCGCAGAAGGAATGCCTGGTGACAGTACCCAGACGTACCTCGGAAGAAAGTCCTGGTGAGTGTACTCAGAGGTACCTCGGAGGGAAGGTCTTGTGACTGTACCCAGAGTTACCTCGGAAGGAAGGTCTGGTGACTGTACACAGAGATACCTCGGAAGGAAGAGCTGGTGACTGTACCGGGCGATATTTCAGAAGAAAGACCTGGTGACTGTACCAAGAAGCACCTCAGAAGAAAGGCATGGTGACTATACCCAGAGGTACTTCGGAAGGAATGCCTGGTGACTGTACCCACAGGTACCTCGGAAGGAAGGCCTGGGGATTGTACCCAGAGGTACATCGGAAGGAAGGCCTGTTGAGCGTACCCAGAGATACCTCGGAAGGAAGGCTTGGTGACAGCACTCAGAGGTACCTGGGAAGGAAGGCCTGGTGACTGTACTCCGAGGTACCGCAGAAGGAATGCCTGGTGACAGTACCCAGACGTACCTCGGAAGAAAGTCCTGGTGAGTGTACTCAGAGGTACCTCGGAGGGAAGGTCTTGTGACTGTACCCAGAGTTACGTCGGAAGGAAGGCCTGGTGACTGCACCGAGAGGTTCCTCGGAAGGAAGGCCTGGTGAGTGTACCCAGACGCACCTCGGAAGAAAGTCTTGGTGACTGTACTCAGAGGTACCGCGGAAGGAAGGCCTGGGGACTTTACCCAGAGATAACTTAGAAGGAATGCCTGGTGACTGTACACAGATGTACCTCGGAAGGAAGGCCTGGTGACCGCGCCCAGAGGTACGTCGGAAGGAAGGTCTGGGGACCGTACCCAGAGGGACCTCGGAAGAAATGCTTGGTGACGGTACTCAGAAGTACCTGGGAAGGAATTCCTGGTGACTGTACTCGGAGGTACCGCAGAAGGAAGCCCTGTTGACTGTACCCAGAGGTATCTCAGAAGGAAGGCATGGTGACTGTACCCAGAGGTACCTCGGAAGGAAGGCCTGGTGACTGTACCCAGAGGTACCTCAGAAGGAATGCCTGGTGACTGTACTCAGAGGTACCGCGGAAAAAGGTCTGGTGAGTGTACCCAGATGTACCTCGGAAGGATGGTCTGGTGACTATACCCGGAGGTACCTCCGAAGGAAGGCCTGGTGACTGTACTCAGAGGTACCTCAGAAGAAATACCTCGTGACTGTACCCAGAGGTACCTCGGAAGAAAGGCCTGGTAACTGTACCTAGAGATAACTCGGAAGAAAGGAGTGGTGACTGTACCCAGGGTAACTCCCAAGGAAAGCCTGGTGACTGTAACCAGAGGTACCTCGGAAGGAAGGCCTGCTGACTGTAGCCAGAGTTACCTCCGAAGGAAGGCCTGGGGACTGTACCCAGAGGTAACTCGGAAGAAATGCCTGGTGACTCTAAACAGAGGTACCTCGGGAGGAATCCCTGGTGACTGTACCCAGAGGTACCTCAGAAGGAAGGCCTGGTGATTGTTCCTAGAGATACCTCCGAAAGGAAGGCCTGGTGACTGTACACAGAAGTACCTCGGAAGAAAGGCCTGGTGACTGTACCCAGAGCTAACTCAGAAGAAAGACCTCGTGACTGTACCCAGAGGTACCTCAGAAGGAAGGCCTGGTGATTGTACCTAGAGGTACCTCGGAAGGAAGGCCTGGTGACTGTACCCAGAGGGACCTCAGAAACAAGCCCGGGTGCTGTACCCAGAGGTACCTCAGAAGGAAGGCCGTTGACTGTACCCAGAGGGACCTCGGAAGAAAGGCCTGCTGACTGTACCCAGAGGGAACTGAGAAAGAAGGCAGGGTGACTGTACCGAGGTACCTTAGAAGGAAGGCCATTGACTGTACCCAGAGGTACCTCTGAAGGAACGCCTGGTGACTGTACCCAGAGGTACCTCGTAAGAACGGCCTGGTGAGTGTACCCAGAGGTACCTCGGAAACTAGTCCTGATGACTGTACCCACAGGTACTTCGGAAGGAAGGCCTGGAGACTGTACCCAGACGTACCTCGGAAGAAAGGCCTGGTGACTGTAGTCAGAGATACCTCAGAAGGAAGGCCTGGTGACTGTACCCAGGGGTAGCTCGGAAGGAAAGCCTGGCGACTGTACACAGAAGAACCTCAGAAGAAAGTCCTGGTGACTGTACCCAGAGGTACCTCGGAAGGAAGGCCTAGTGACTGTACCCAGAGTTACCTCGAAACAAATGCTTGGTGACGGTACTTGGAAGTACCTGGGAAGGAAGGCCTGGTGACAGTACTCCGAGGTACCGCAGAAGGAAGGCCCGGTGACTGTACCCAGAGGTATCTCAGAAGCAAGACCTGGTGACTCTACACAGAGGTACCTCAGAAGGAAGGCCGGGTGACTGTACACAGAGGCACCACGGAAGGAAGGCCTGGTGACTCTACCCAGAGGTACCTTGGAAGAAAGGCCTGGTGACTACCCAGACGTACCTCCGAATAAAGGCCTGGTGACTGTACTCAGAGGTACCCCAGAAGAAAAACCTCGTGACTGTACCCAGTGGTACCTCAGAAGGAAGGCATGATGACTGTACCCAGAGGTACCTCGGAAGGAAGGCCTGGTCACTGTACCCAGAGCTAACTCTGAAGGAATGCCTGGTGACTGTACCCAGAGGTACCTCGTGAGAAAGGCCTGGTGACTGTACCCAGAGGTACCTCAGAAGAAAGGCCTAGAGACTGTTCCCAGAGGGACCTCAGAAAGAAGGCCGTGTGACTGTACCCAGAGATACCTCTGAAGCAAAGCCTGTTGACTCTACCCATAGGTACCTCAGAAGGAAAACCTGGTGACTGTACCCGCAGGTACCTCGTAAGAAAGGTCTGGTGAGGGTACACAGACTTACCTCGGAAACAAGGGCTGGTGACTGTATCCAAAGGTACCTCAGAGGGAAGGTCTGGTGACTGTACCCAGAGGTAGATCGGAAGAAAAGCCTGGTGACTGTACCTAGAGGGACCTCAGAAATAATCCCGGGTGACTGTACCCAGAGGTACCTCAGAAGGAAGGGCGGTGACTGTACCCAGAGGTACCTCCTAAGAAAGGCCTGGTGACTGTACCCAGAGAGACCTCAGAAATAAGCCCGGGTGCTGTACCCAGAGGTACCTCAGAAGGAAGGCCGTTGACTGTACCCAGAGGGACCTCGGAAGAAAGGCCTGGTGACTGTACCCAGAGGGACCTCAGAAATAAGCCCGGGTGCTGTACCCAGAGGTACCTCAGAAGGAAGGCCGTTGACTGTACCCAGAGGGACCTCAGAAGAAAGGCCTGGTGACTGTACCCAGAGGGAACTGAGAAAGAAGGCAGAGTGACTGTACCCAGAGGGACCTCAGAAGGAAGGCCTTTGACTGTACCCAGAGGTACCCCTGAAGGAACGCCTGGTGATTGTACCCATAGGTACCTCAGAAGGAACGACTGGAGACTGTAACCAGAGGTACCTCGTAAGAACGGCCTGGTGAGTGTACCCAGAGGTACCTCGGAAACTAGTCCTGATGACTGTACCCACAGGTACTTCGGAAGGAAGGCCTGGAGACTGTACCCAGAGGTACCTGAGAAAGAAGGCCTTTGAGTGTACCCAGAGGTACCTCTGAACGAACGCCTGGTGACTGTACCCAAAGGTATCTCAGAAGGAAAGCCTGGTGACTGTACGCAGAGGTACCTCAGAAGGATGGCCTGGTGAGTCTACCCAGAGGTACCTTAGAAGGAAGGCGTGGTGACTCTACCCGGAGGTACCTCGGAAACAAAGCCTGATGACTGTACTCAGAGGTACCTCGGAAGGAAGGCCTGGGGACTATACCCAGAGGTACATCGGAAGGAAGGCCTGGTGACCATTCCCAGAGGTACCTCGGAAGGAAGGCCTGGTGACCGTACCCAGACTTACCTTGGAAGAAAGGCCTGGTGACTGTACCCAGAAGTACCTCGGAAGGAAGGCCTGGTAACTATACCCAGACGTATCTCTGAAGAAAGGCCTGGTGACTGTATTAAGAGTGGCCACGGAAGGAAGGCCTGGTTACTGTACCCAGAGTTACCTGAGAAGGAAGGCCTGGTGGGTGTACCCACAGGAACCTCAGATGGAAGGCCTGGTGACTGTACCCAGCGGTACCTCAGAATGAAAACCTGGTGATTGTACCCAGAGTTCCCTCTTAAGAAATGCCTGGTGACTGTACACAGAGATACCTCGGAAGGAACAGCTGGTGACTGTACCCGGCGATATTTCAGAAGAAAGACCTGGTGACTGTACCAAGAAGCACCTCAGAAGAAAGGCATGGTGACTATACCCAGAGGTACTTCGGAAGGAATGCCTGGTGACTGTACCCACAGGTACCTCGGAAGGAAGGCCTGGGGATTGTACCCAGAGGTACATCGGAAGGAA
This sequence comes from Loxodonta africana, assembly GCF_030014295.1. NCBI lineage: Eukaryota > Metazoa > Chordata > Mammalia > Proboscidea > Elephantidae > Loxodonta > Loxodonta africana. The sequence continues at coordinate 370,169 of NW_026975229.1, read as the reverse complement.
GGCCTGTTGAGCGTACCCAGAGATACCTCGGAAGGAAGGCTTGGTGACAGCACTCAGAGGTACCTGGGAAGGAAGGCCTGGTGACTGTACTCCGAGGTACCGCAGAAGGAATGCCTGGTGACAGTACCCAGACGTACCTCGGAAGAAAGTCCTGGTGAGTGTACTCAGAGGTACCTCGGAGGGAAGGTCTTGTGACTGTACCCAGAGTTACCTCGGAAGGAAGGCCTGGTGACTGCACCGAGAGGTTCCTCGGAAGGAAGGCCTGGTGAGTGTACCCAGACGCACCTCGGAAGAAAGTTCTGGTGACTGTACTCAGAGGTGCCGCAGAAGGAAGGCCTGGGGACTTTACCCAGAGATAACTTAGAAGGAATGCCTGGTGACTGTACACAGATGTACCTCGGAAGGAAGGCCTCGTGACCGCGCCCAGAGGTACGTCGGAAGGAAGGTCTGGGGACCGTACCCAGAGGGACCTCGGAAGAAATGCTTGGTGACGGTACTCAGAAGTACCTGGGAAGGAAGGCCTGGTGACTGTACTCGGAAGTACCGCAGAAGGAAGCCCTGTTGACTGTACCCAGAGGTATCTCAGAAGGAAGGCATGGTGACTGTACCCAGAGGTACCTCGGAAGGAAGGCCTGGTGACTGTACCCAGAGGTACCTCAGAAGGAATGCCTGGTGACTGTACTCAGAGGTACCGCGGAAAAAGGTCTGGTGAGTGTACCCAGATGTACCTCGGAAGGATGGTCTGGTGACTATACCCGGAGGTACTTCCGAAGGAAGGCCTGGTGACTGTACTCAGAGGTACCTCAGAAGAAATACCTCGTGACTGTTCCCAGAAGTACCTGAGAAGGAAGGCCTGGTGACTGTACCCAGGGGAACCTCGGAACGAAGGCCTGGTGACTGTACCTAGAGGTAAGTCCGAATGAGGCGTGGTGACTGTACCTAGGGCATCTCCCAAGGAAAGCCAGGTGACTGCAGCCAGAGGTACCTCGAAAGAAAGGCCTGCTGACTGTTTCGAGAAGTACCTCAGAAGGAAGGCCTGATGACTCTACCCAGACGTACCCCTTCAGAAAGGCCGGGTGACTGTACTCAGAGGTACCTCGGAAGGAAGGCCTGGTGACTGTACCCAGAGGTACGTCGGAAGGAAGGCCTGGTGACTGTACCTAGAGATAACTCGGAAGAAAGGAGTGGTGACTGTACCCAGGGTAACTCCCAAGGAAAGCCTGGTGACTGTAACCAGAGGTACCTCGGAAGGAAGGCCTGCTGACTGTAGCCAGAGTTACCTCCGAAGGAAGGCCTGGGGACTGTACCCAGAGGTAACTCGGAAGAAATGCCTGGTGACTCTAAACAGAGGTACCTCGGGAGGAATCCCTGGTGACTGTACCCAGAGGTACCTCAGAAGGAAGGCCTGGTGATTGTTCCTAGAGATACCTCCGAAAGGAAGGCCTGGTGACTGTACACAGAAGTACCTCGGAAGAAAGGCCTGGTGACTGTACCCAGAGCTAACTCAGAAGAAAGACCTCGTGACTGTACCCAGAGGTACCTCAGAAGGAAGGCCTGGTGATTGTACCTAGAGGTACCTCGGAAGGAAGGCCTGGTGACTGTACCCAGAGGGACCTCAGAAACAAGCCCGGGTGCTGTACCCAGAGGTACCTCAGAAGGAAGGCCGTTGACTGTACCCAGAGGGACCTCGGAAGAAAGGCCTGCTGACTGTACCCAGAGGGAACTGAGAAAAAAGGCAGGGTGACTGTACCGAGGTACCTTAGAAGGAAGGCCTTTGACTGCACCCAGAGGTACCTCTGAAGGAACGCCTGGTGAGTGTAACCAGAGGTACCTCGTAAGAACGGCCTGGTGAGTGTACCCAGAGGTACCTCGGAAACTAGTCCTGATGACTGTACCCACAGGTACTTCGGAAGGAAGGCCTGGAGACTGTACCCAGACGTACCTCGGAAGAAAGGCCTGGTGACTGTAGTCAGAGATACCTCAGAAGGAAGGCCTGGTGACTGTACCCAGGGGTAGCTCGGAAGGAAAGCCTGGCGACTGTACACAGAAGAACCTCAGAAGAAAGTCCTGGTGACTGTACCCAGAGGTACCTCGGAAGGAAGGCCTAGTGACTGTACCCAGAGTTACCTCGAAACAAATGCTTGGTGACGGTACTTGGAAGTACCTGGGAAGGAAGGCCTGGTGACAGTACTCCGAGGTACCGTAGAAGGAAGGCCCGGTGACTGTACCCAGAGGTATCTCAGAAGCAAGACCTGGTGACTCTACACAGAGGTACCTCAGAAGGAAGGCCGGGTGACTGTACACAGAGGCACCACGGAAGGAAGGCCTGGTGACTCTACCCAGAGGTACCTTGGAAGAAAGGCCTGGTGACTACCCAGACGTACCTCCGAAGAAAGGCCTGGTGACTGTACTCAGAGGTACCCCAGAAGAAAAACCTCGTGACTGTACCCAGTGGTACCTCAGAAGGAAGGCATGATGACTGTACCCAGAGGTACCTCGGAAGGAAGGCCTGGTCACTGTACCCAGAGCTAACTCTGAAGGAATGCCTGGTGACTGTACCCAGAGGTACCTCGTGAGAAAGGCCTGGTGACTGTACCCAGAGGTACCTCAGAAGAAAGGCCTAGAGACTGTTCCCAGAGGGACCTCAGAAAGAAGGCCGTGTGACTGTACCCAGAGATACCTCTGAAGGAAAGCCTGTTGACTCTACCCATAGGTACCTCAGAAGGAAAACCTGGTGACTGTACCCGCAGGTACCTCGTAAGAAAGGTCTGGTGAGGGTACACAGACTTACCTCGGAAACAAGGGCTGGTGACTGTATCCAAAGGTACCTCAGAGGGAAGGTCTGGTGACTGTACCCAGAGGTAGATCGGAAGAAAAGCCTGGTGACTGTACCTAGAGGGACCTCAGAAATAATCCCGGGTGACTGTACCCGGAGGTACCTCCTAAGAAAGGCCTGGTGACTGTACCCAAAGGGACCTCGGAAGAAAGGCCTGGTGACTGTACCCAGAGGGAACTGAGAAAGAAGGCCGGGTGACTGTACCCAGAGGTACCTGAGAAGGAAGGCCTTTGACTGTACCCAGAGGTACCTCTGAAGGAACGCCTGGTGACTGTACCCAAAGGTATCTCAGAAGGAAAGCCTGGTGACTGTACGCAGAGGTACCTCAGAAGGATGGCCTGGTGAGTCTACCCAGAGGTACTTTAGAAGGAAGGCCTGGTGACTCTACCCAGAGGTACTTCGGAAACAAAGCCTGATGACTGTACTCAGAGGTACCTCGGAAGGAAGGCCTGGGGACTATACCCAGAGGTACATCGGAAGGAAGGCCTGGTGACCATTCCCAGAGGTACCTCGGAAGGAAGGCCTGGTGACCGTACCCAGACGTACCTTGGAAGAAAGGCCTGGTGACTGTACCCAGAAGTACCTCGGAAGGAAGGCCTGGTAACTATACCCAGACGTATCTCTGAAGAAAGGCCTGGTGACTGTATTAAGAGTGGCCACGGAAGGAAGGCCTGGTTACTGTACCCAGAGTTACCTGAGAAGGAAGGCCTGGTGGGTGTACCCACAGGAACCTCAGATGGAAGGCCTGGTGACTGTACCCAGCGGTACCTCAGAATGAAAACCTGGTGATTGTACCCAGAGTTCCCTCTTAAGGAATGCCTGGTGACTGTACACAGAGATACCTCGGAAGGAACAGCTGGTGACTGTACCCGGCGATATTTCAGAAGAAAGACCTGGTGACTGTACCAAGAAGCACCTCAGAAGAAAGGCATGGTGACTATACCCAGAGGTACTTCGGAAGGAATGCCTGGTGACTGTACCCACAGGTACCTCGGAAGGAAGGCCTGGGGATTGTACCCAGAGGTACATCGGAAGGAAGGCCTGTTGAGCGTACCCAGAGATACCTCGGAAGGAAGGCTTGGTGACAGCACTCAGAGGTACCTGGGAAGGAAGGCCTGGTGACTGTACTCCGAGGTACCGCAGAAGGAATGCCTGGTGACAGTAGCCAGACGTACCTCGGAAGAAAGTCCTGGTGAGTGTACTCAGAGGTACCTCGGAGGGAAGGTCTTGTGACTGTACCCAGAGTTACCTCGGAAGGAAGGCCTGGTGACTGCACCGAGAGGTTCCTCGGAAGGAAGGCCTGGTGAGTGTACCCAGACGCACCTCGGAAGAAAGTTCTGGTGACTGTACTCAGAGGTGCCGCAGAAGGAAGGCCTGGGGACTTTACCCAGAGATAACTTAGAAGGAATGCCTGGTGACTGTACACAGATGTACCTCGGAAGGAAGGCCTCGTGACCGCGCCCAGAGGTACGTCGGAAGGAAGGTCTGGGGACCGTACCCAGAGGGACCTCGGAAGAAATGCTTGGTGACGGTACTCAGAAGTACCTGGGAAGGAAGGCCTGGTGACTGTACTCGGAAGTACCGCAGAAGGAAGCCCTGTTGACTGTACCCAGAGGTATCTCAGAAGGAAGGCATGGTGACTGTACCCAGAGGTACCTCGGAAGGAAGGCCTGGTGACTGTACCCAGAGGTACCTCAGAAGGAATGCCTGGTGACTGTACTCAGAGGTACCGCGGAAAAAGGTCTGGTGAGTGTACCCAGATGTACCTCGGAAGGATGGTCTGGTGACTATACCCGGAGGTACCTCGGAAGAAAGGCCTGCTGACTGTTCCGAGAAGTACCTCAGAAGGAAGGCCTGATGACTCTACCCAGACGTACCCCTTCAGAAAGGCCGGGTGACTGTACTCAGAGGTACCTCGGAAGGAAGGCCTGGTGACTGTACCTAGAGATAACTCGGAAGAAAGGGGTGGTGACTGTACCCAGGGTAACTCCCAAGGAAAGCCTGGTGACTGTAACCAGAGGTACCTCGGAAGGAAGGCCTGCTGACTGTAGCCAGAGTTACCTCCGAAGGAAGGCCTGGTGACTGTACCCAGAGGTAACTCGGAAGAAATGCCTGGTGACTCTAAACAGAGGTACCTCGGGAGGAATCCCTGGTGACTGTACCCAGAGGTACCTCAGAAGGAAGGCCTGGTGATTGTTCCTAGAGATACCTTGAAAGGAAGGCCTGGTGACTGTACACAGAAGTACCTCGGAAGAAAGGCCTGGTGACTGTACCCAGAGCTAACTCAGAAGAAAGACCTCGTGACTGTACCCAGAGGTACCTCAGAAGGAAGGCCTGGTGATTGTACCTAGAGGTACCTCGGAAGGAAGGCCTGGTGACTGTACCCAGAGGGACCTCAGAAATAAGCCCGGGTGCTGTACCCAGAGGTACCTCAGAAGGAAGGCCGTTGACTGTACCCAGAGGGACCTCGGAAGAAAGGCCTGCTGACTGTACCCAGAGGGAACTGAGAAAGAAGGCAGAGTGACTGTACCCAGAGGGACCTCAGAAGGAAGGCCTTTGACTGTACCCAGAGGTAACCCTGAAGGAACGCCTGGTGATTGTACCCATAGGTACCTCAGAAGGAACAACTGGAGACTGTAACCAGAGGTACCTCGTAAGAACGGCCTGGTGAGTGTACCCAGAGGTACCTCGGAAACTAGTCCTGATGACTGTACCCACAGGTACTTCGGAAGGAAGGGCTGGAGACTGTACCTAGACGTACCTCGGAAGAAAGGCCTGGTGACTGTAGTCAGAGGTACCTGGGAAGGAAGGTCTGGTGACTGTACCCAGAGGTACCTCGGAAGGAAGGCCTGGTCACTGTACCCAGAGCTAATTCTGAAGGAATGCCTGGTGACTGTACCCAGAGGTACCTCGTAAGAAAGGCCTGGTGACTGTACCCAGAGGTACCTCAGAAGCAAGGCCTGGTGACTGTACCAAGAGGTAACTCGTAGGAAAGGCGTGGTGAGTGTACCCAGGGTAATTCCCACGGAAAGCCTGGTGACTGTAACCAGAGTTACCTCGGGAGGAAGGCCTGGTGACTGTAACGAGAAGTTCCTCAGAAGGAAAGCCTGATGACTCTACCCAAACGTACCCCTTAATAAAGGCCGGATGACTGTACTCAGAGGTACCTCGGAAGGAAGGCCTGCTGACTCTACCCAGAGGGACCTCGGAAGGAAGGCCAGGTGACTGTACCCAGAGGTACCTGGAAAGGAAGGCCCGGTGATTGTACCCAGAGGTACCTCGGAAGGAAGGCCTGGTGACTGTACCCAGACGCACTTCGGAAGAAAGTCCTGGTGACTGTATTCAGAGGTACCTCGAAAGGAAGGCCTGGGGACTTTACCCAGGGATACCTTAGAAGGAATGCCTGGTTACTGTACCCAGATGTACCTCGGAAGGAAGGCCTGGTGACTGTACCCAGAGATACCTGGGAAGAAATGCCTGATGACACTACCCAGAGGTACCTCGGAAGGAAGCCCTGCTGACTGTACCCAGAGGTACCTGGAAAGGAAGGCCTGGTGACTGTCCTCAGAGGTACCTCAGAAGAAATACCTCGTGACTGTACCCAGACGTACCTGAGAAGGAAGGCCTGGTGACTGTACCCAGGGGTACCTCGGAACGAAGGCCTGGTGACTGTACCTAGAGGTAACTCCGAAAGAGGCGTGGTGACTGTACCCAGGGTATCTCCCAAGGAAAGCCAGGTGACTGCAGCCAGAGGTACCTCGGAAGAAAGGCCTGCTGACTGTTCCGAGAAGTACCTCAGAAGGAAGGCCTGATGACTCTACCCAGACGTACCCCTTCAGAAAGGCCGGGTGACTGTACCCAGAGGTACGTCGGAAGGAAGGCCTGGTGACTGTACCTAGAGATAACTCGGAAGAAAGGGGTGGTGACTGTACCCAGGGTAACTCCCAAGGAAAGCCTGGTGACTGTAACCAGAGGTACCTCGGAAGGAAGGCCTGCTGACTGTGGCCAGAGTTACCTCCGAACGAAGGCCTGGTGACTGTACCCAGAGGTAACTCGGAAGAAATGCCTGGTGACTCTAAACAGAGGTACCTCGGGAGGAATCCCTGGTGACTGTACCCAGAGGTACCTCAGAAGGAAGGCCTGGTGATTGTTCCTAGAGATACCTCCGAAAGGAAGGCCTGGTGACTGTACACAGAAGTACCTCGGAAGAAAGGCCTGGTGACTGTACCCAGAGCTAACTCAGAAGAAAGACCTCGTGACTGTACCCAGAGGTACCTCAGAAGGAAGGCCTGGTGATTGTACCTAGAGGTACCTCGGAAGGAAGGCCTGGTGACTGTACCCAGAGGGACCTCAGAAATAAGCCCGGGTGCTGTACCCAGAGGTACCTCAGAAGGAAGGCCGTTGACTGTACCCAGAGGGACCTCGGAAGAAAGGCCTGCTGACTGTACCCAGAGGGAACTGAGAAAGAAGGCAGAGTGACTGTACCCAGAGGGACCTCAGAAGGAAGGCCTTTGACTGTACCCAGAGGTAACCCTGAAGGAACGCCTGGTGATTGTACCCATAGGTACCTCAGAAGGAACAACTGGAGACTGTAACCAGAGGTACCTCGTAAGAACGGCCTGGTGAGTGTACCCAGAGGTACCTCGGAAACTAGTCCTGATGACTGTACCCACAGGTACTTCGGAAGGAAGGGCTGGAGACTGTACCTAGACGTACCTCGGAAGAAAGGCCTGGTGACTGTAGTCAGAGGTACCTGGGAAGGAAGGTCTGGTGACTGTACCCAGAGGTACCTCGGAAGGAAGGCCTGGTCACTGTACCCAGAGCTAATTCTGAAGGAATGCCTGGTGACTGTACCCAGAGGTACCTCGTAAGAAAGGCCTGGTGACTGTACCCAGAGGTACCTCAGAAGCAAGGCCTGGTGACTGTACCAAGAGGTAACTCGTAGGAAAGGCGTGGTGAGTGTACCCAGGGTAATTCCCACGGAAAGCCTGGTGACTGTAACCAGAGTTACCTCGGGAGGAAGGCCTGGTGACTGTAACGAGAAGTTCCTCAGAAGGAAAGCCTGATGACTCTACCCAAACGTACCCCTTAATAAAGGCCGGATGACTGTACTCAGAGGTACCTCGGAAGGAAGGCCTGCTGACTCTACCCAGAGGGACCTCGGAAGGAAGGCCAGGTGACTGTACCCAGAGGTACCTGGAAAGGAAGGCCCGGTGATTGTACCCAGAGGTACCTCGGAAGGAAGGCCTGGTGACTGTACCCAGACGCACTTCGGAAGAAAGTCCTGGTGACTGTATTCAGAGGTACCTCGAAAGGAAGGCCTGGGGACTTTACCCAGGGATACCTTAGAAGGAATGCCTGGTTACTGTACCCAGATGTACCTCGGAAGGAAGGCCTGGTGACTGTACCCAGAGATACCTGGGAAGAAATGCCTGATGACACTACCCAGAGGTACCTCGGAAGGAAGCCCTGCTGACTGTACCCAGAGGTACCTGGAAAGGAAGGCCTGGTGACTGTCCTCAGAGGTACCTCAGAAGAAATACCTCGTGACTGTACCCAGACGTACCTGAGAAGGAAGGCCTGGTGACTGTACCCAGGGGTACCTCGGAACGAAGGCCTGGTGACTGTACCTAGAGGTAACTCCGAAAGAGGCGTGGTGACTGTACCCAGGGTATCTCCCAAGGAAAGCCAGGTGACTGCAGCCAGAGGTACAACGGAAGAAAGGCCTGCTGACTGTTCCGAGAAGTACCTCAGAAGGAAGGCCTGATGACTCTACCCAGACGTACCCCTTCAGAAAGGCCGGGTGACTGTACTCAGAGGTACCTCGGAAGGAAGGCCTGGTGACTGTACCCAGAGGTACGTCGGAAGGAAGGCCTGGTGACTGTACCTAGAGATAACTCGGAAGAAAGGGGTGGTAACTGTACCCAGGGTAACTCCCAAGGAAAGCCTGGTGACTGTAACCAGAGGTACCTCGGAAGGAAGGCCTGCTGACTGTAGCCAGAGTTACCTCCGAAGGAAGGCCTGGTGACTGTACCCAGAGGTAACTCGGAAGAAATGCCTGGTGACTCTAAACAGAGGTACCTCGGGAGGAATCCCTGGTGACTGTACCCAGAGGTACCTCAGAAGGAACGCCTGGTGATTGTTCCTAGAGATACCTCCGAAAGGAAGGCCTGGTGACTGTACACAGAAGTACCTCGGAAGAAAGGCCTGGTGACTGTACCCAGAGCTAACTCAGAAGAAAGACCTCGTGACTGTACCCAGAGGTACCTCAGAAGGAAGGCCTGGTGATTGTACCTAGAGGTACCTCGGAAGGAAGGCCTGGTGACTGTACCCAGACGCACTTCGGAAGAAAGTCCTGGTGACTGTATTCAGAGGTACCTCGAAAGGAAGGCCTGGGGACTTTACCCAGGGATACCTTAGAAGGAATGCCTGGTTACTGTACCCAGATGTACCTCGGAAGGAAGGCCTGGTGACTGTGCCCAGAGATACCTGGGAAGAAATGCCTGATGACACTACCCAGAGGTACCTCGGAAGGAAGCCCTGCTGACTGTACCCAGAGGTACCTGGAAAGGAAGGCCTGGTGACTGTCCTCAGAGGTACCTCAGAAGAAATACCTCGTGACTGTACCCGGACGTACCTGAGAAGGAAGGCCTGGTGACTGTACCCAGGGGTACCTCGGAACGAAGGCCTGGTGACTGTACCTAGAGGTAACTCCGAAAGAGGCGTGGTGACTGTACCCAGGGTATCTCCCAAGGAAAGCCAGGTGACTGCAGCCAGAGGTACCTCGGAAGAAAGGCCTGCTGACTGTTCCGAGAAGTACCTCAGAAGGAAGGCCTGATGACTCTACCCAGACGTACCCCTTCAGAAAGGCCGGGTGACTGTACTCAGAGGTACCTCGGAAGGAAGGCCTGGTGACTGTACCTAGAGATAACTCGGAAGAAAGGGGTGGTGACTGTACCCAGGGTAACTCCCAAGGAAAGCCTGGTGACTGTAACCGGAGGTACCTCGGAAGGAAGGCCTGCTGACTGTGGCCAGAGTTACCTCCGAACGAAGGCCTGGTGACTGTACCCAGAGGTAACTCGGAAGAAATGCCTGGTGACTCTAAACAGAGGTACCTCGGGAGGAATCCCTGGTGACTGTACCCAGAGGTACCTCAGAAGGAAGGCCTGGTGATTGTTCCTAGAGATACCTCCGAAAGGAAGGCCTGGTGACTGTACACAGAAGTACCTCGGAAGAAAGGCCTGGTGACTGTACCCAGAGCTAACTCAGAAGAAAGACCTCATGACTGTACCCAGAGGTACCTCAGAAGGAAGGCCTGGTGATTGTACCTAGAGGTACCTCGGAAGGAAGGCCTGGTGACTGTACCCAGAGGGACCTCAGAAATAAGCCCGGGTGCTGTACCCAGAGGTACCTCAGAAGGAAGGCCGTTGACTGTACCCAGAGGGACCTCGGAAGAAAGGCCTGCTGACTGTACCCAGAGGGAACTGAGAAAGAAGGCAGAGTGACTGTACCCAGAGGGACCTCAGAAGGAAGGCCTTTGACTGTACCCAGAGGTAACCCTGAAGGAACGCCTGGTGATTGTACCCATAGGTACCTCAGAAGGAACGACTGGAGACTGTAACCAGAGGTACCTCGTAAGAACGGCCTGGTGAGTGTACCCAGAGGTACCTCGGAAACTAGTCCTGATGACTGTACCCACAGGTACTTCGGAAGGAAGGGCTGGAGACTGTACCTAGACGTACCTCGGAAGAAAGGCCTGGTGACTGTAGTCAGAGGTACCTCGGAAGGAAGGTCTGGTGACTGTACCCAGAGGTACCTCGGAAGGAAGGCCTGGTCACTGTACCCAGAGCTAATTCTGAAGGAATGCCTGGTGACTGTACCCAGAGGTACCTCAGAAGCAAGGCCTGGTGACTGTACCAAGAGGTAACTCGTAGGAAAGGCGTGGTGAGTGTACCCAGGGTAATTCCCACGGAAAGCCTGGTGACTGTAACCAGAGTTACCTCGGGAGGAAGGCCTGGTGACTGTAACGAGAAGTTCCTCAGAAGGAAAGCCTGATGACTCTACCCAAACGTACCCCTTAATAAAGGCCGGATGACTGTACTCAGAGGTACCTCGGAAGGAAGGCCTGCTGACTCTACCCAGAGGGACCTCGGAAGGAAGGCCAGGTGACTGTACCCAGAGGTACCTGGAAAGGAAGGCCCGGTGATTGTACCCAGAGGTACCTCGGAAGGAAGGCCTGGTGACTGTACCCAGACGCACTTCGGAAGAAAGTCCTGGTGACTGTATTCAGAGGTACCTCGAAAGGAAGGCCTGGGGACTTTACCCAGGGATACCTTAGAAGGAATGCCTGGTTACTGTACCCAGATGTACCTCGGAAGGAAGGCCTGGTGACTGTACCCAGAGATACCTGGGAAGAAATGCCTGATGACACTACCCAGAGGTACCTCGGAAGGAAGCCCTGCTGACTGTACCCAGAGGTACCTGGAAAGGAAGGCCTGGTGACTGTCCTCAGAGGTACCTCAGAAGAAATACCTCGTGACTGTACCCAGACGTACCTGAGAAGGAAGGCCTGGTGACTGTACCCAGGGGTACCTCGGAAGGAAGGCCTGGTGACTGTACCTAGAGGTAACTCCGAAAGAGGCGTGGTGACTGTACCCAGGGTATCTCCCAAGGAAAGCCAGGTGACTGCAGCCAGAGGTACCTCGGAAGAAAGGCCTGCTGACTGTTCCGAGAAGTACCTCAGAAGGAAGGCCTGATGACTCTACCCAGACGTACCCCTTCAGAAAGGCCGGGTGACTGTACTCAGAGGTACCTCGGAAGGAAGGCCTGGTGACTGTACCCAGAGGTACGTCGGAAGGAAGGCCTGGTGACTGTACCTAGAGATAACTCGGAAGAAAGGGGTGGTAACTGTACCCAGGGTAACTCCCAAGGAAAGCCTGGTGACTGTAACCAGAGGTACCTCGGAAGGAAGGCCTGCTGACTGTAGCCAGAGTTACCTCCGAAGGAAGGCCTGGTGACTGTACCCAGAGGTAACTCGGAAGAAATGCCTGGTGACTCTAAACAGAGGTACCTCGGGAGGAATCCCTGGTGACTGTACCCAGAGGTACCTCAGAAGGAAGGCCTGGTGATTGTTCCTAGAGATACCTCCGAAAGGAAAGCCTGGTGACTGTACACAGAAGTACCTCGGAAGAAAGGCCTGGTGACTGTACCCAGAGCTAACTCAGAAGAAAGACCTCGTGACTGTACCCAGAGGTACCTCAGAAGGAAGGCCTGGTGATTGTACCTAGAGGTACCTCGGAAGGAAGGCCTGGTGACTGTACCCAGACGCACTTCGGAAGAAAGTCCTGGTGACTGTATTCAGAGGTACCTCGAAAGGAAGGCCTGGGGACTTTACCCAGGGATACCTTAGAAGGAATGCCTGGTTACTGTACCCAGATGTACCTCGGAAGGAAGGCCTGGTGACTGTGCCCAGAGATACCTGGGAAGAAATGCCTGATGACACTACCCAGAGGTACCTCGGAAGGAAGCCCTGCTGACTGTACCCAGAGGTACCTGGAAAGGAAGGCCTGGTGACTGTCCTCAGAGGTACCTCAGAAGAAATACCTCGTGACTGTACCCAGACGTACCTGAGAAGGAAGGCCTGGTGACTGTACCCAGGGGTACCTCGGAACGAAGGCCTGGTGACTGTACCTAGAGGTAACTCCGAAAGAGGCGTGGTGACTGTACCCAGGGTATCTCCCAAGGAAAGCCAGGTGACTGCAGCCAGAGGTACCTCGGAAGAAAGGCCTGCTGACTGTTCCGAGAAGTACCTCAGAAGGAAGGCCTGATGACTCTACCCAGACGTACCCCTTCAGAAAGGCCGGGTGACTGTACCCAGAGGTACGTCGGAAGGAAGGCCTGGTGACTGTACCTAGAGATAACTCGGAAGAAAGGGGTGGTGACTGTACCCAGGGTAACTCCCAAGGAAAGCCTGGTGACTGTAACCAGAGGTACCTCGGAAGGAAGGCCTGCTGACTGTGGCCAGAGTTACCTCCGAACGAAGGCCTGGTGACTGTACCCAGAGGTAACTCGGAAGAAATGCCTGGTGACTCTAAACAGAGGTACCTCGGGAGGAATCCCTGGTGACTGTACCCAGAGGTACCTCAGAAGGAAGGCCTGGTGATTGTTCCTAGAGATACCTCCGAAAGGAAGGCCTGGTGACTGTACACAGAAGTACCTCGGAAGAAAGGCCTGGTGACTGTACCCAGAGCTAACTCAGAAGAAAGACCTCGTGACTGTACCCAGAGGTACCTCAGAAGGAAGGCCTGGTGATTGTACCTAGAGGTACCTCGGAAGGAAGGCCTGGTGACTGTACCCAGACGCACTTCGGAAGAAAGTCCTGGTGACTGTATTCAGAGGTACCTCGAAAGGAAGGCCTGGGGACTTTACCCAGGGATACCTTAGAAGGAATGCCTGGTTACTGTACCCAGATGTACCTCGGAAGGAAGGCCTGGTGACTGTGCCCAGAGATACCTGGGAAGAAATGCCTGATGACACTACCCAGAGGTACCTCGGAAGGAAGCCCTGCTGACTGTACCCAGAGGTACCTGGAAAGGAAGGCCTGGTGACTGTCCTCAGAGGTACCTCAGAAGAAATACCTCGTGACTGTACCCAGACGTACCTGAGAAGGAAGGCCTGGTGACTGTACCCAGGGGTACCTCGGAACGAAGGCCTGGTGACTGTACCTAGAGGTAACTCCGAAAGAGGCGTGGTGACTGTACCCAGGGTATCTCCCAAGGAAAGCCAGGTGACTGCAGCCAGAGGTACCTCGGAAGAAAGGCCTGCTGACTGTTCCGAGAAGTACCTCAGAAGGAAGGCCTGATGACTCTACCCAGACGTACCCCTTCAGAAAGGCCGGGTGACTGTACCCAGAGGTACGTCGGAAGGAAGGCCTGGTGACTGTACCTAGAGATAACTCGGAAGAAAGGGGTGGTGACTGTACCCAGGGTAACTCCCAAGGAAAGCCTGGTGACTGTAACCAGAGGTACCTCGGAAGGAAGGCCTGCTGACTGTGGCCAGAGTTACCTCCGAACGAAGGCCTGGTGACTGTACCCAGAGGTAACTCGGAAGAAATGCCTGGTGACTCTAAACAGAGGTACCTCGGGAGGAATCCCTGGTGACTGTACCCAGAGGTACCTCAGAAGGAAGGCCTGGTGATTGTTCCTAGAGATACCTCCGAAAGGAAGGCCTGGTGACTGTACACAGAAGTACCTCGGAAGAAAGGCCTGGTGACTGTACCCAGAGCTAACTCAGAAGAAAGACCTCGTGACTGTACCCAGAGGTACCTCAGAAGGAAGGCCTGGTGATTGTACCTAGAGGTACCTCGGAAGGAAGGCCTGGTGACTGTACCCAGAGGGACTTCAGAAATAAGCCCGGGTGCTGTACCCAGAGGTACCTCAGAAGGAAGGCCGTTGACTGTACCCAGAGGGACCTCGGAAGAAAGGCCTGCTGACTGTACCCAGAGGGAACTGAGAAAGAAGGCAGAGTGACTGTACCCAGAGGGACCTCAGAAGGAAGGCCTTTGACTGTACCCAGAGGTAACCCTGAAGGAACGCCTGGTGATTGTACCCATAGGTACCTCAGAAGGAACGACTGGAGACTGTAACCAGAGGTACCTCGTAAGAACGGCCTGGTGAGTGTACCCAGAGGTACCTCGGAAACTAGTCCTGATGACTGTACCCACAGGTACTTCGGAAGGAAGGGCTGGAGACTGTACCTAGACGTACCTCGGAAGAAAGGCCTGGTGACTGTAGTCAGAGGTACCTCGGAAGGAAGGTCTGGTGACTGTACCCAGAGGTACCTCGGAAGGAAGGCCTGGTCACTGTACCCAGAGCTAATTCTGAAGGAATGCCTGGTGACTGTACCCAGAGGTACCTCGTAAGAAAGGCCTGGTGACTGTACCCAGAGGTACCTCAGAAGCAAGGCCTGGTGACTGTACCAAGAGGTAACTCGTAGGAAAGGCGTGGTGAGTGCACCCAGGGTAATTCCCACGGAAAGCCTGGTGACTGTAACCAGAGTTACCTCGGGAGGAAGGCCTGGTGACTGTAACGAGAAGTTCCTCAGAAGGAAAGCCTGATGACTCTACCCAAACGTACCCCTTAATAAAGGCCGGATGACTGTACTCAGAGGTACCTCGGAAGGAAGGCCTGCTGACTCTACCCAGAGGGACCTCGGAAGGAAGGCCAGGTGACTGTACCCAGAGGTACCTGGAAAGGAAGGCCCGGTGATTGTACCCAGAGGTACCTCGGAAGGAAGGCCTGCTGACTCTACCCAGAGGGACCTCGGAAGGAAGGCCAGGTGACTGTACCCAGAGGTACCTGGAAAGGAAGGCCCGGTGATTGTACCCAGAGGTACCTCGGAAGGAAGGCCTGGTGACTGTACCCAGACGCACTTCGGAAGAAAGTCCTGGTGACTGTACTCAGAGGTACCTCGGAAGGAAGGCCTGGGGACTTTACCCAGGGATACCTTAGAAGGAATGCCCGGTTACTGTACCCAGATGCACCTCGGAAGGAAGGCCTGGTGACTGTACCCAGAGATACCTGGGAAGAAATGCCTGATGACACTACCCAGAGGTACCTCGGAAGGAAGCCCTGCTGATGTACCCAGAGGTACCTGGAAAGGAAGGCCTGGTGACTGTCCTCAGAGGTACCTCAGAAGAAATACCTCGTGACTGTACCCAGACGTACCTGAGAACGAAGGCCTGGTGACTGTACCCAGGGGTACCTCGGAAGGAAGGCCTGGTGACTGTACCCAGAGGTAACTCGGAAGAAATGCCTGGTGACTCTAAACAGAGGTACCTCGGGAGGAATCCCTGGTGACTGTACCCAGAGGTACCTCAGAAGGAAGGCCTGGTGATTGTTCCTAGAGATACCTCCGAAAGGAAGGCCTGGTGACTGTACACAGAAGTACCTCGGAAGAAAGGCCTGGTGACTGTACCCAGAGCTAACTCAGAAGAAAGACCTCGTGACTGTACCCAGAGGTACCTCAGAAGGAAGGCCTGGTGATTGTACCTAGAGGTACCTCGGAAGGAAGGCCTGGTGACTGTACCCAGAGTGACCTCAGAAATAAGCCCGGGTGCTGTACCCAGAGGTACCTCAGAAGGAAGGCCTTTGACTGTACCCAGAGGTACTCCTGAAGGAACGCCTGGTGATTGTACCCATAGGTACCTCAGAAGGAACGACTGGAGACTGTAACCAGAGGTACCTCGCAAAACGGCCTGGTGAGTGTATCCAGAGGTACCTCGGAAACTAGTACTGATGACTGTATCCACAGGTACTTCGGAAGGAAGGCCTGGAGACTGTACCCAGACGTACCTCGGAAGAAAGGCCTGGTGACTGTAGTCAGAGGTACCTCGAAAGGAAGGCCTGGTGACTGTACCCAGGGGTACCTGGGAAGGAAGGCCTGGCGACTGTACCCAGAGCTAACTCAGAAGGAGCGCCTGGTGATTGTACCCAGAGCTACTTCGGAAGGAAAGCCTGGTGGCTTAACTGAGAAGTGCCTCGGAAGGAAGGCCTGGTGACCGTACCCAGAGGTACCTCGAAAGAAATGCTTGGTGACGGTACTTAGAAGTACCTGGGAAGGAAGGACTGGTGACAGTACTCGGAGGTACCGCAGAAGGAAGGCCTGGTGACTGTACCCAGGGGTATCTCAGAAGGAAGGCCTGGTGACTGTACCCAGAGGTAACTCGTAAGGAAGGCCTGGTGACTGTACCCAGAGGTACCTGAGAAGCAATGCCTGATGACTGTACTCAGAGGTACCGCGGAAAAAAGGCCTGGTGAGTGTACCCAGACGTACCTCGGAAGGATGGCCTGGTGACTATACCCAGAGGTACCTCCGAAGGAAGGACTGGTGACTGTACCCAGAGGTATCTCGGAGGGAGGGCATAGTGACTTTACCCAGAGGTACCTCGGAAGGAAGGTCCAGAGACTGTACCCAAAGGTACCTCGGAAGAAAGGCCCGGTGACTGTACCCAGAGGTATCTCAGAAGCAAGACCTGGTGACTGTACCCAGAGGTACCTCAGAAGGAATGCCTGGTGACTGTACTCAGAGGTACCGTGGAAAAAAGGCCTGGTGAGTGTACCCAGAGGTACCTCGGAAGGAAGGTCTGGTGACTCTACCCAGAGGTACCTTGGAAGGAAGGCCTGGTGACTACCCAGACGTACCTCCGAAGAAAGGCCTGGTGACTGTACTCAGAGGTACCCCAGAAGAAAAACCTCGTGACAGTACCCAGTGGTACCTCAGAAGGAAAGACTGGTGACTGTACCCAGAGGTATCTCGGAGGGAGGGCATAGTGACTTTACCCAGAGGTACCTCGGAAGGAAGGTCCAGAGACTGTACCCAAAAGTACCTCGGAAGAAAGGCCTCGTGACTGTACATAGAGACACCACGGAAGGAAGGCCTGGTGACTGTACCCAGAGGTACCTTGGAAGGAAGGCCTGGTGACTACCCAGACGTACCTCCGAAGAAAGGCCTGGTGACTGTACTCAGAGGTACCCCAGAAGAAAAACCTCGTGACTGTACCCAGTGGTACCTCAGAAGGAAGGCATGATGACTGTACCCAGAGGTACCTCGGAAGGAAGGCCTGGTCACTGTACCCAGAGCTAACTCTGAAGGAATGCCTGGTGACTGTACCCAGAGGTACCTCGTGAGAAAGGCCTGGTGACTGTACCCAGAGGTACCTCAGAAGAAAGGCCTAGAGACTGTTCCCAGAGGGACCTCAGAAAGAAGGCCGTGTGACTGTACCCAGAGATACCTCTGAAGGAAGGCCTGTTGACTCTACCCATAGTTACCTCAGAAGGAAAGCCTGGTGACTGTACCCGGAGGTACCTCGTAAGAAAGGTCTGGTGAGGGTACACAGACTTACCTCGGAATCAAGGGCTGGTGACTGTATCCAAAGGTACCTCAGAGGGAAGGTCTGGTGACTGTACCCAGAGGTAGATCGGAAGAAAAGCCTGGTGATTGTACCTAGAGGGACCTCAGAAATAAGCCCGGGTGCTGTACCCAGAGGTACCTCAGAAGGAAGGCCGTTGACTGTACCCAGAGGGACCTCGGAAGAAAGGCCTTTCACTGTACCCAGAGGTACCTCTGAAGGAACGCCTGGTGACTGTACCCAGAGGGAACTGAGAAAAAAGGCAGGGTGACTGTACCCAGAGGTACATCAGAAGGAAGGCCTTTCACTGTACCCAGAGGTACCTCTGAAGGAACGCCTGGTGACTGTACCCATAGGTACCTCAGAAGGAACGACTGGAGACTGTAACCAGAGGTACCTCGCAAAACGGCCTGGTGAGTGTACCCAGAGGTACCTCGGAAACTAGTCCTGATGACAGTACCAACAGGTACTTCGGAAGGAAGGCCTGGAGACTGTACCCAGACGTACCTCGGAAGAAAGGCCTGGTGACTGTAGTCAGAGGTACCTCGGAAGGAAGGCCTGGTGACTGTACCCAGAGGTACCCGGGAAGAAATGCCTGATGACACTACCCAGAGGTACCTCGGAAAGAAGCCCTGCTGACTGTACCCAGAGGTACCTGGAAAGGAAGTCCTGGTGACTGTACTCAGAGGTACCTCAGAAGAAATACCTCGTGACTGTACCCAGAGGTACCTGAGAAGGAAGGCCTGGTGACTGTACCCAGAGGTACCTCGGAAGGAAGGCCTGGTCACTGTACCCAGAGCTAATTCTGAAGGAATGCCTGGTGACTGTACCTAGAGGTACCTCGGAAGGAAGGCCTGGTGACTGTACCCAGAGGGACCTCAGAAATAAGCCCGGGTGCTGTACCCAGAGGGACCTCAGAAGGAAGGCCTTTCACTGTACCCAGAGGTACCCCTGAAGGAACGCCTGGTGATTTTACCCATAGGTACCTCAGAAGGAACGACTGGAGACTGTAACCAGAGGTACCTCTTAAGAACGGCCTGGTGAGTGTATCCAGAGGTACCTCGGAAACTAGTCCTGATGACTGTACCCACAGGTACTTCGGAAGGAAGGCCTGGAGACTGTACCCAGACGTACCTCGGAAGAAAGGCCTGGTGACTGTAGTCAGAGGTACCTCGGAAGGAAGGCCTGGTGACTGTACCCAGGGGTACCTGGGAAGGAAGGCCTGGCGACTGTACGCAGAAGCACCTCGGAAGAAAGGCCTGGTGACTGTACCCAGTGGTACCTCGGAAGGAAGGCCTAGTGACTGTACCCAGAGCTAACTCAGAAGGAGCGCCTGGTGATTGTACCCAGAGGTACTTGGGAAGGAAAGCCTGGTGGCTTAACTCAGAAGTGCCTCGGAAGGAAGGCCTGGTGACCGTACCCAGAGGTACCTCGAAAGAAATGCTTGGTGACGGTACTTAGAAGTACCTGGGAAGGAAGGACTGGTGACAGTACTCGGAGGTACCGCAGAAGGAAGGCCTGGTGACTGTACCCAGGGGTATCTCAGAAGGAAGGCCTGGTGACTGTACCCAGAGGTAACTCGTAAGGAAGGCCTGGTGACTGTACCCAGAGGTACCTGAGAAGGAATGCCTGGTGACTGTACTCAGAGGTACCGCGGAAAAAAGGCCTGGTGAGTGTACCCAGAGGTACCTCGGAAGGATGGCCTGGTGACTATACCCAGAGGTACCTCCGAAGGAAGGACTGCTGACTGTACCCAGAGGTATCTCGGAGGGAGGGCATAGTGACTTTACCCAGAGGTACCTCGGAAGGAAGGTCCAGAGACTGTACCCAAAGGTACCTCGGAAGAAAGGCCCGGTGACTGTACCCAGAGGTATCTCAGAAGCAAGACCTGGTGACTGTACCCAGAGGTACCTCAGAAGGAATGCCTGGTGACTGTACTCAGAGGTACCGTGGAAAAAAGGCCTGGTGAGTGTACCCAGAGGTACCTCGGAAGGAAGGTCTGGTGACTCTACCCAGAGGTACCTTGGAAGGAAGGCCTGGTGACTACCCAGACGTACCTCCGAAGAAAGGCCTGGTGACTGTACTCAGAGGTACCCCAGAAGAAAAACCTCGTGACTGTACCCAGTGGTACCTCAGAAGGAAGGCATGATGACTGTACTCAGAGGTACCTCGGAAGGAAGGCCTGGTCACTGTACCCAGAGCTAACTCTGAAGGAATGCCTGGTGACTGTACCCAGAGTTACTTCGTGAGAAAGGCCTGGTGACTGTACCCAGAGGTACCTCAGAAGAAAGGCCTAGAGACTGTTCCCAGAGGGACCTCAGAAAGAAGGCCGTGTGACTGTACCCAGAGATACCTCTGAAGGAAGGCCTGTTGACTCTACCCGTACGTACTCAGAAGGAAAGCCTGGTGACTGTACCCGCAGGTACGTCGTAAGAAAGGTCTGGTGAGGGTACACAGACTTACCTCGGAAACAAGGGCTGGTGACTGTATCCAAAGGTACCTCAGAGGGAAGGTCTGGTGACTGTACCCAGAGGTAGATCGGAAGAAAAGCCTGGTGATTGTACCTAGAGGGACCTCAGAAATAAGCCCGGGTGCTGTACCCAGAGGTACCTCAGAAGGAAGGCCGTTGACTGTACCCAGAGGGACCTCGGAAGAAAGGCCTTTCACTGTACCCAGAGGTACCTCTGAAGGAACGCCTGGTGACTGTACCCAGAGGGAACTGAGAAAAAAGGCAGGGTGACTGTACCCAGAGGTACCTCAGAAGGAAGGCCTTTCACTGTACCCAGAGGTACCTCTGAAGGAACGCCTGGTGACTGTACCCATAGGTACCTCAGAAGGAACGACTGGAGACTGTAACCAGAGGTACCTCGCAAAACGGCCTGGTGAGTGTACCCAGAGGTACCTCGGAAACTAGTCCTGATGACAGTACCAACAGGTACTTCGGAAGGAAGGCCTGGAGACTCTACCCAGACGTACTTCGGAAGAAAGGCCTGGTGACTGTAGTCAGAGGTACCTCGGAAGGAAGGCCTGCTGACGCTACCCAGAGGGACCTCGGAAGGAAGGCCAGGTGACTGTACCCAGAGATACCTGGGAAGAAATGCCTGATGACACTACCCAGAAGTACCTCGGAAGGTAGCCCTGCTGACTGTACCCAGAGGTACCTGGAAAGGAAGGCCTGGTGACTGTCCTCAGAGGTACCTCACAAGAAATACCTCGTGACTGTACCCAGACGTACCTGAGAAGGAAGGCCTGGTGACTGTATTCAGAGGTACCTCGGAAGGAAAGCCTGGGGACTTTACCCAGGGATACCTTAGAAGGAATGCCTGGTTACTGTACCCAGATGTACCTCGGAAGGAAGGCCTGGTGACTGTACCCAGAGATACCTGGGAAGAAATGCCTGATGACACTACCCAGAGGTACCTCGGAAGGAAGCCCTGCTGACTGTACCCAGAGGTACCTGGAAAGGAAGGCCTGGTGACTGTCCTCAGAGTTACCTCAGAAGAAATACCTCGTGACTGTACCCAGACGTACCTGAGAAGGAAGGCCTGGTGACTGTACCCAGGGGTACCTCGGAAGGAAGGCCTGGTGACTGTACCTAGAGGTAACTCCGAAAGAGGCGTGGTGACTGTACCCAGGGTATCTCCCAAGGAAAGCCAGGTGACTGCAGCCAGAGGTACCTCGGAAGAAAGGCCTGCTGACTGTTCCGAGAAGTACCTCAGAAGGAAGGCCTGATGACTCTACCCAGACGTACCCCTTCAGAAAGACCGGGTGACTGTACTCAGAGGTACCTCGGAAGGAAGGCCTGGTGACTGTACCCAGAGGTACGTCGGAAGGAAGGCCTGGTGACTGTACCTAGAGATAACTCGGAAGAAAGGAGTGGTGACTGTACCCAGGGTAACTCCCAAGGAAAGCCTGCTGACTGTAACCAGAGGTACCTCGGAAGGAAGGCCTGCTGACTGTAGCCAGAGTTACCTCCGAAGGAAGGCCTGGTGACTGTACCCAGAGGTAACTCGGAAGAAATGCCTGGTGACTCTAAACAGAGGTACCTCGGGAGGAATCCCTGGTGACTGTACCCAGAGGTACCTCAGAAGGAAGGCCTGGTGATTGTTCCTAGAGATACCTCCGAAAGGAAGGCCTGGTGACTGTACACAGAAGTACCTCGGAAGAAAGGCCTGGTGACTGTACCCAGAGCTAACTCAGAAGAAAGACCTCGTGACTGTACCCAGAGGTACCACAGAAGGAAGGCCTGGTGATTGTACCTAGAGGTACCTCGGAAGGAAGGCCTGGTGACTGTACCCAGAGGGACCTCAGAAATAAGCCCGGGTGCTGTACCCAGAGGTACCTCAGAAGGAAGGCCGTTGACTGTACCCAGAGGGACCTCGGAAGAAAGGCCTCCTGACTGTACCCAGAGGGAACTGAGAAAGAAGGCAGAGTGACTGTACCCAGAGGGACCTCAGAAGGAAGGCCTTTGACTGTACCCAGAGGTACTCCTGAAGGAACGCCTGGTGATTTTACCCATAGGTACCTCAGAAGGAACGACTGGAGACTGTAACCAGAGGTACCTCTTAAGAACGGCCTGGTGAGTGTATCCAGAGGTACCTCGGAAACTAGTCCTGATGACTGTACCCACAGGTACTTCGGAAGGAAGGCCTGGAGACTGTACCCAGACGTACCTCGGAAGAAAGGCCTGGTGACTGTAGTCAGAGGTACCTCGGAAGGAAGGCCTGGTGACTGTACCCAGGGGTACCTGGGAAGGAAGGCCTGGCGACTGTACACAGAAGCACCTCGGAAGAAAGGCCTGGTGACTGTACCCAGTGGTACCTCGGAAGGAAGGCCTAGTGACTGTACCCAGAGCTAACTCAGAAGGAGCGCCTGGTGATTGTACCCAGAGGTACTTGGGAAGGAAAGCCTGGTGGCTTAACTCAGAAGTGCCTCGGAAGGAAGGCCTGGTGACCGTACCCAGAGGTACCTCCAAAGAAATGCTTGGTGACGGTACTTAGAAGTACCTGGGAAGGAAGGACTGGTGACAGTACTCGGAGGTACCGCAGAAGGAAGGCCTGGTGACTGTACCCAGGGGTATCTCAGAAGGAAGGCCTGGTGACTGTACCCAGAGGTAACTCGTAAGGAAGGCCTGGTGACTGTACCCAGAGGTACCTGAGAAGGAATGCCTGGTGACTGTACTCAGAGGTACCGCGGAAAAAAGGCCTGGTGAGTGTACCCAGAGGTACCTCGGAAGGATGGCCTGGTGACTATACCCAGAGGTACCTCCGAAGGAAGGACTGCTGACTGTACCCAGAGGTATCTCGGAGGGAGGGCATAGTGACTTTACCCAGAGGTACCTCGGAAGGAAGGTCCAGAGACTGTACCCAAAGGTACCTCGGAAGAAAGGCCCGGTGACTGTACCCAGAGGTATCTCAGAAGCAAGACCTGGTGACTGTACCCAGAGGTACCTCAGAAGGAATGCCTGGTGACTGTACTCAGAGGTACCGTGGAAAAAAGGCCTGGTGAGTGTACCCAGAGGTACCTCGGAAGGAAGGTCTGGTGACTCTACCCAGAGGTACCTTGGAAGGAAGGCCTGGTGACTACCCAGACGTACCTCCGAAGAAAGGCCTGGTGACTGTACTCAGAGGTACCCCAGAAGAAAAACCTCGTGACTGTACCCAGTGGTACCTCAGAAGGAAGGCATGATGACTGTACTCAGAGGTACCTCGGAAGGAAGGCCTGGTCACTGTACCCAGAGCTAACTCTGAAGGAATGCCTGGTGACTGTACCCAGAGTTACTTCGTGAGAAAGGCCTGGTGACTGTACCCAGAGGTACCTCAGAAGAAAGGCCTAGAGACTGTTCCCAGAGGGACCTCAGAAAGAAGGCCGTGTGACTGTACCCAGAGATACCTCTGAAGGAAGGCCTGTTGACTCTACCCGTACGTACTCAGAAGGAAAGCCTGGTGACTGTACCCGCAGGTACGTCGTAAGAAAGGTCTGGTGAGGGTACACAGACTTACCTCGGAAACAAGGGCTGGTGACTGTATCCAAAGGTACCTCAGAGGGAAGGTCTGGTGACTGTACCCAGAGGTAGATCGGAAGAAAAGCCTGGTGACTGTACCTAGAGGGACCTCAGAAATAATCCCGGGTGAGTGTACCCGGAGGTACCTCCTAAGAAAGGCCTGGTGACTGTACCCAAAGGGACCTCGGAAGAAAGGCCTGGTGACTGTACCCAGAGGTACCTGGGAAGAAATGCCTGATGACACTACCCAGAGGTACCTCGGAAAGAAGCCCTGCTGACTGTACCCAGAGGTACCTGGAAAGGAAGTCCTGGTGACTGTACTCAGAGGTACCTCAGAAGAAATACCTCGTGACTGTACCCAGAGGTACCTGAGAAGGAAGGCCTGGTGACTGTACCCAGAGGTACCTCGGAAGGAAGGCCTGGTCACTGTACCCAGAGCTAATTCTGAAGGAATGCCTGGTGACTGTACCCAGAGGTACCTCGTAAGAAAGGCCTGGTGACTGTACCCAGAGGTACCTCAGAAGCAAGGCCTGGTGACTGTACCAAGAGGTAAGTCGTAGGAAAGGCGTGGTGAGTGTACCCAGGGTAATTCCCACGGAAAGCCTGGTGACTGTAACCAGAGTTACCTCGGGAGGAAGGCCTGGTGACTGTAACGAGAAGTTCCTCAGAAGAAAAGCCTGATGACTCTACCCAAACGTACCCCTTAATAAAGGCCGGATGACTGTACTCAGAGGTACCTCGGAAGGAAGGCCTGCCTACTCTACCCAGAGGGACCTCGGAAGGAAGGCCAGGTGACTGTACCCAGAGGTACCTGGAAAGGAAGGCCCGGTGATTGTACCCAGAGGTACCTCGGAAGGAAGGCCTGGTGACTGTACCCAGACGCACTTCGGAAGAAAGTCCTGGTGACTGTATTCAGAGGTACCTCGAAAGGAAGGCCTGGGGACTTTACCCAGGGATACCTTAGAAGGAATGCCTGGTTACTGTACCCAGATGTACCTCGGAAGGAAGGCCTGGTGACTGTACCCAGAGATACCTGGGAAGAAATGCCTGATGACACTACCCAGAGGTACCTCGGAAGGAAGCCCTGCTGACTGTACCCAGAGGTACCTGGAAAGGAAGGCCTGGTGACTGTCCTCAGAGGTACCTCAGAAGAAATACCTCGTGACTGTACCCAGACGTACCTGAGAAGGAAGGCCTGGTGACTGTACCTAGAGGTAACTCCGAAAGAGGCGTGGTGACTGTACCCAGGGTATCTCCCAAGGAAAGCCAGGTGACTGCAGCCAGAGGTACCTCGGAAGAAAGGCCTGCTGACTGTTCCGAGAAGTACCTCAGAAGGAAGGCCTGATGACTCTACCCAGACGTACCCCTTCAGAAAGACCGGGTGACTGTACTCAGAGGTACCTCGGAAGGAAGGCCTGGTGACTGTACCCAGAGGTACGTCGGAAGGCAGGCCTGGTGACTGTACCTAGAGATAACTCGGAAGAAAGGAGTGGTGACTGTACCCAGGGTAACTCCCAAGGAAAGCCTGGTGAGTGTAACCAGAGGTACCTCGGAAGGAAGGCCTGCTGACTGTAGCCAGAGTTACCTCCGAAGGAAGGCCTGGTGACTGTACCCAGAGGTACCCCTGAAGGAACGCCTGGTGATTGTACCCATAGGTACCTCAGAAGGAACGACTGGAGACTGTAACCAGAGGTACCTCTTAAGAACGGCCTGGTGAGTGTATCCAGAGGTACCTCGGAAACTAGTCCTGATGACTGTACCCACAGGTACTTCGGAAGGAAGGCCTGGAGACTGTACCCAGACGTACCTCGGAAGAAAGGCCTGGTGACTGTAGTCAGAGGTACCTCGGAAGGAAGGCCTGGTGACTGTACCCAGGGGTACCTCGGAAGGAAGGCCTGGCGACTGTACACAGAAGCACCTCGGAAGAAAGGCCTGGTGACTGTACCCAGAGGTACCTCGGAAGGAAGGCCTAGTGACTGTACCCAGAGCTAACTCAGAAGGAGCGCCTGGTGATTGTACCCAGAGGTACTTGGGAAGGAAAGCCTGGTGGCTTAACTCAGAAGTGCCTCGGAAGGAAGGCCTGGTGACCGTACCCAGAGGTACCTCGAAAGAAATGCTTGGTGACGGTACTTAGAAGTACCTGGGAAGGAAGGACTGGTGACAGTACTCGGAGGTACCGCAGAAGGAAGGCCTGGTGACTGTACCCAGGGGTATCTCAGAAGGAAGGCCTGGTGACTGTACCCAGAGGTAACTCGTAAGGAAGGCCTGGTGACTGTACCCAGAGGTACCTGAGAAGGAATGCCTGGTGACTGTACTCAGAGGTACCGCGGAAAAAAGGCCTGGTGAGTGTACCCAGAGGTACCTCGGAAGGATGGCCTGGTGACTATACCCAGAGGTACCTCCGAAGGAAGGACTGCTGACTGTACCCAGAGGTATCTCGGAGGGAGGGCATAGTGACTTTACCCAGAGGTACCTCGGAAGGAAGGTCCAGAGACTGTACCCAAAGGTACCTCGGAAGAAAGGCCCGGTGACTGTACCCAGAGGTATCTCAGAAGCAAGACCTGGTGACTGTACCCAGAGGTACCTCAGAAGGAATGCCTGGTGACTGTACTCAGAGGTACCGTGGAAAAAAGGCCTGGTGAGTGTACCCAGAGGTACCTCGGAAGGAAGGTCTGGTGACTCTACCCAGAGGTACCTTGGAAGGAAGGCCTGGTGACTACCCAGACGTACCTCCGAAGAAAGGCCTGGTGACTGTACTCAGAGGTACCCCAGAAGAAAAACCTCGTGACTGTACCCAGTGGTACCTCAGAAGGAAGGCATGATGACTGTACTCAGAGGTACCTCGGAAGGAAGGCCTGGTCACTGTACCCAGAGCTAACTCTGAAGGAATGCCTGGTGACTGTACCCAGAGTTACTTCGTGAGAAAGGCCTGGTGACTGTACCCAGAGGTACCTCAGAAGAAAGGCCTAGAGACTGTTCCCAGAGGGACCTCAGAAAGAAGGCCGTGTGACTGTACCCAGAGATACCTCTGAAGGAAGGCCTGTTGACTCTACCCGTACGTACTCAGAAGGAAAGCCTGGTGACTGTACCCGCAGGTACGTCGTAAGAAAGGTCTGGTGAGGGTACACAGACTTACCTCGGAAACAAGGGCTGGTGACTGTATCCAAAGGTACCTCAGAGGGAAGGTCTGGTGACTGTACCCAGAGGTAGATCGGAAGAAAAGCCTGGTGATTGTACCTAGAGGGACCTCAGAAATAAGCCCGGGTGCTGTACCCAGAGGTACCTCAGAAGGAAGGCCGTTGACTGTACCCAGAGGGTCCTCGGAAGAAAGGCTTTTCACTGTACCCAGAGGTACCTCTGAAGGAACGCCTGGTGACTGTACCCAGAGGGAACTGAGAAAAAAGGCAGGGTGACTGTACCCAGAGGTACCTCAGAAGGAAGGCCTTTCACTGTACCCAGAGGTACATCTGAAGGAACGCCTGGTGACTGTACCCAGAGGTACCTCAGAAGGAACGACTGGAGACTGTAACCAGAGGTACCTGGCAAAACGGCCTGGTGAGTGTACCCAGAGGTACCTCGGAAGGAAGGCCTGGTGACTGTACCCAGAGGTACCTGGGAAGAAATGCCTGATGACACTACCCAGAGGTACCTCGGAAAGAAGCCCTGCTGACTGTACCCAGAGGTACCTGGAAAGGAAGTCCTGGTGACTGTACTCAGAGGTACCTCAGAAGAAATACCTCGTGACTGTACCCAGAGGTACCTGAGAAGGAAGGCCTGGTGACTGTACCCAGAGGTACCTCGGAAGGAAGGCCTGGTCACTGTACCCAGAGCTAATTCTGAAGGAATGCCTGGTGACTGTACCCAGAGGTACCTCGTAAGAAAGGCCTGGTGACTGTACCCAGAGGTACCTCAGAAGCAAGGCCTGGTGACTGTACCAAGAGGTAACTCGTAGGAAAGGCGTGGTGAGTGTACCCAGGGTAATTCCCACGGAAAGCCTGGTGACTGTAACCAGAGTTACCTCGGGAGTAAGGCCTGTTGACTGTAACGAGAAGTGCCTCAGAAGGAAAGCCTGATGACTCTACCCAAACGTACCCCTTAATAAAGGCCGGATGACTGTACTCAGAGGTACCTCGGAAGGAAGGCCTGCTGACTCTACCCAGAGGGACCTCGGAAGGAAGGCCAGGTGACTGTACCCAGAGGTACCTGGAAAGGAAGGCCCGGTGATTGTACCCAGAGGTACCTCGGAAGGAAGGCCTGGTGACTGTACCCAGACGTACCTGAGAAGGAAGGCCTGGTGACTGTACCTAGAGGTAACTCCGAAAGAGGCGTGGTGACTGTACCCAGGGTATCTCCCAAGGAAAGCCAGGTGACTGCAGCCAGAGGTACCTCGGAAGAAAGGCCTGCTGACTGTTCCGAGAAGTACCTCAGAAGGAAGGCCTGATGACTCTACCCAGACGTACCCCTTCAGAAAGACCGGGTGACTGTACTCAGAGGTACCTCGGAAGGAAGGCCTGGTGACTGTACCCAGAGGTACGTCGGAAGGCAGGCCTGGTGACTGTACCTAGAGATAACTCGGAAGAAAGGAGTGGTGACTGTACCCAGGGTAACTCCCAAGGAAAGCCTGGTGACTGTAACCAGAGGTACCTCGGAAGGAAGGCCTGCTGACTGTAGCCAGAGTTACCTCCGAAGGAAGGCCTGGTGACTGTACCCAGAGGTACCCCTGAAGGAACGCCTGGTGATTGTACCCATAGGTACCTCAGAAGGAACGACTGGAGACTGTAACCAGAGGTACCTCTTAAGAACGGCCTGGTGAGTGTATCCAGAGGTACCTCGGAAACTAGTCCTGATGACTGTACCCACAGGTACTTCGGAAGGAAGGCCTGGAGACTGTACCCAGACGTACCTCGGAAGAAAGGCCTGGTGACTGTAGTCAGAGGTACCTCGGAAGGAAGGCCTGGTGACTGTACCCAGGGGTACCTCGGAAGGAAGGCCTGGCGACTGTACGCAGAAGCACCTCGGAAGAAAGGCCTGGTGACTGTACCCAGAGGTACCTCGGAAGGAAGGCCTAGTGACTGTACCCAGAGCTAACTCAGAAGGAGCGCCTGGTGATTGTACCCAGAGGTACTTGGGAAGGAAAGCCTGGTGGCTTAACTCAGAAGTGCCTCGGAAGGAAGGCCTGGTGACCGTACCCAGAGGTACCTCGAAAGAAATGCTTGGTGACGGTACTTAGAAGTACCTGGGAAGGAAGGACTGGTGACAGTACTCGGAGGTACCGCAGAAGGAAGGCCTGGTGACTGTACCCAGGGTTATCTCAGAAGGAAGGCCTGGTGACTGTACCCAGAGGTAACTCGTAAGGAAGGCCTGGTGACTGTACCCAGAGGTACCTGAGAAGGAATGCCTGGTGACTGTACTCAGAGGTACCGCGGAAAAAAGGCCTGGTGAGTGTACCCAGAGGTACCTCGGAAGGATGGCCTGGTGACTATACCCAGAGGTACCTCCGAAGGAAGGACTGCTGACTGTACCCAGAGGTATCTCGGAGGGAGGGCATAGTGACTTTACCCAGAGGTACCTCGGAAGGAAGGTCCAGAGACTGTACCCAAAGGTACCTCGGAAGAAAGGCCCGGTGACTGTACCCAGAGGTATCTCAGAAGCAAGACCTGGTGACTGTACCCAGAGGTACCTCAGAAGGAATGCCTGGTGACTGTACTCAGAGGTACCGTGGAAAAAAGGCCTGGTGAGTGTACCCAGAGGTACCTCGGAAGGAAGGTCTGGTGACTCTACCCAGAGGTACCTTGGAAGGAAGGCCTGGTGACTACCCAGACGTACCTCCGAAGAAAGGCCTGGTGACTGTACTCAGAGGTACCCCAGAAGAAAAACCTCGTGACTGTACCCAGTGGTACCTCAGAAGGAAGGCATGATGACTGTACTCAGAGGTACCTCGGAAGGAAGGCCTGGTCACTGTACCCAGAGCTAACTCTGAAGGAATGCCTGGTGACTGTACCCAGAGTTACTTCGTGAGAAAGGCCTGGTGACTGTACCCAGAGGTACCTCAGAAGAAAGGCCTAGAGACTGTTCCCAGAGGGACCTCAGAAAGAAGGCCGTGTGACTGTACCCAGAGATACCTCTGAAGGAAGGCCTGTTGACTCTACCCGTACGTACTCAGAAGGAAAGCCTGGTGACTGTACCCGCAGGTACGTCGTAAGAAAGGTCTGGTGAGGGTACACAGACTTACCTCGGAAACAAGGGCTGGTGACTGTATCCAAAGGTACCTCAGAGGGAAGGTCTGGTGACTGTACCCAGAGGTAGATCGGAAGAAAAGCCTGGTGACTGTACCTAGAGGGACCTCAGAAATAATCCCGGGTGACTGTACCCAGAGGTACCTCAGAAGGAAGGGCGGTGACTGTACCCAGAGGTACCTCCTAAGAAAGGCCTGGTGACTGTACCCAGAGGGACCTCAGAAATAAGCCCGGGTGCTGTACCCAGAGGTACCTCAGAAGGAAGGCCGTTGACTGTACCCAGAGGGACCTCGGAAGAAAGGCCTGCTGACTGTACCCAGAGGGAACTGAGAAAAAAGGCAGGGTGACTGTACCCAGAGGTACCTCAGAAGGAAGGCCTTTCACTGTACCCAGAGGTACATCTGAAGGAACGCCTGGTGACTGTACCCAGAGGTACCTCAGAAGGAACGACTGGAGACTGTAACCAGAGGTACCTCGCAAAACGGCCTGGTGAGTGTACCCAGAGGTACCTCGGAAGGAAGGCCTGGTGACTGTACCCAGAGGTACCTGGGAAGAAATGCCTGATGACACTACCCAGAGGTACCTCGGAAAGAAGCCCTGCTGACTGTACCCAGAGGTACCTGGAAAGGAAGTCCTGGTGACTGTACTCAGAGGTACCTCAGAAGAAATACCTCGTGACTGTACCCAGAGGTACCTGAGAAGGAAGGCCTGGTGACTGTACCCAGAGGTACCTCGGAAGGAAGGCCTGGTCACTGTACCCAGAGCTAATTCTGAAGGAATGCCTGGTGACTGTACCCAGAGGTACCTCGTAAGAAATGCCTGGTGACTGTACCCAGAGGTACCTCAGAAGCAAGGCCTGGTGACTGTACCAAAAGGTAACTCGTAGGAAAGGCGTGGTGAGTGTACCCAGGGTAATTCCCACGGAAAGCCTGGTGACTGTAACCAGAGTTACCTCGGGAGGAAGGCCTGTTGACTGTAACGAGAAGTGCCTCAGAAGGAAAGCCTGATGACTCTACCCAAACGTACCCCTTAATAAAGGCCGGATGACTGTACTCAGAGGTACCTCGGAAGGAAGGCCTGCTGACTCTACCCAGAGGGACCTCGGAAGGAAGGCCAGGTGACTGTACCCAGAGGTACCTGGAAAGGAAGGCCCGGTGATTGTACCCAGAGGTACCTCGGAAGGAAGGCCTGGTGACTGTACCCAAACGCACTTCGGAAGAAAGTCCTGGTGACTGTATTCAGAGGTACCTCGAAAGGAAGGCCTGGGGACTTTACCCAGGGATACCTTAGAAGGAATGCCTGGTTACTGTACCCAGATGTACCTCGGAAGGAAGGCCTGGTGACTGTACCCAGAGATACCTGGGAAGAAATGCCTGATGACACTACCCAGAGGTACCTCGGAAGGAAGCCCTGCTGACTGTACCCAGAGGTACCTGGAAAGGAAGGCCTGGTGACTGTCCTCAGAGGTACCTCAGAAGAAATACCTCGTGACTGTACCCAGACGTACCTGAGAAGGAAGGCCTGGTGACTGTACCCGGGGGTACCTCGGAAGGAAGGCCTGGTGACTGTACCTAGAGGTAACTCCGAAAGAGGCGTGGTGACTATACCCAGGGTATCTCCCAAGGAAAGCCAGGTGACTGCAGCCAGAGGTACCTCGGAAGAAAGGCCTGCTGACTGTTCCGAAAAGTACCTCAGAAGGAAGGCCTGATGACTCTACCCAGACGTACCCCTTCAGAAAGGCCGGGTGACTGTACTCAGAGGTACCTCGGAAGGAAGGCCTGGTGACTGTACCCAGAGGTACGTCGGAAGGAAGGCCTGGTGACTGTACCTAGAGATAACTCGGAAGAAAGGAGTGGTGACTGTACCCAGGGTAACTCCCAAGGAAAGCCTGGTGACTGTAACCAGAGGTACCTCGGAAGGAAGGCCTGCTGACTGTAGCCAGAGTTACCTCCGAAGGAAGGCCTGGTGACTGTATCCAGAGGTAACTCGGAAGAAATGCCTGGTGACTCTAAACAGAGGTACCTCGGGAGGAATCCCTGGTGACTGTACCCAGAGGTACCTCAGAAGGAAGGCCTGGTGATTGTTCCTAGAGATACCTCCGAAAGGAAGGCCTGGTGACTGTACACAGAAGTACCTCGGAAGAAAGGCCTGGTGACTGTACCCAGAGCTAACTCAGAAGAAAGACCTCGTGACTGTACCCAGAGGTACCTCAGAAGGAAGGCCTGGTGATCGTACCTAGAGGTACCTCGGAAGGAAGGCCTGGTGACTGTACCCAGAGGGACCTCAGAAATAAGCCCGGGTGCTGTACCCAGAGGTACCTCAGAAGGAAGGCCGTTGACTGTACCCAGAGGGACCTCGGAAGAAAGGCCTGCTGACTGTACCCAGAGGGAACTGAGAAAGAAGGCAGAGTGACTGTACCCAGAGGGACCTCAGAAGGAAGGCTTTTGACTGTACCCAGAGGTACCCCTGAAGGAACGCCTGGTGATTGTACCCATAGGTACCTCAGAAGGAACGACTGGAGAATGTAACCAGAGGTACCTCGTAAGAACGGCCTGGTGAGTGTACCCAGAGGTACCTCGGAAACTAGTCCTGATGACTGTACCCACAGGTACTTCGGAAGGAAGGCCTGGAGACTGTACCCAGACGTACCTCGGAAGAAAGGCCTGGTGACTGTAGTCAGAGGTACCTCGGAAGGAAGGCCTGGTGACTGTACCCAGGGGTACCTGGGAAGGAAGGCCTGGCGACTGTACACAGAAGCACCTCGGAAGAAATGCCTGGTGACTGTACCCAGTGGTACCTCGGAAGGAAGGCCTAGTGACTGTACCCAGAGCTAACTCAGAAGGAGCGCCTGGTGATTGTACCCAGAGGTACTTCGGAAGGAAAGCCTGGTGGCTTAACTCAGAAGTGCCTCGGAAGGAAGGCCTGGTGACCGTAACCAGAGGTACCTCGAAAGAAATGCTTGGTGACGGTACTTAGAAGTACCTGGGAAGGAAGGCCTGGTGACAGTACTCGGAGGTACCGCAGAAGGAAGGCCTGGTGACTGTACCCAGGGGTATCTCAGAAGGAAGGACTGGTGACTGTACCCAGAGGTAACTCGTAAGGAAGGCCTGGTGACTGTACCCAGAGGTACCTGAGAAGGAATGCCTGGTGACTGTACTCAGAGGTACCGCGGAAAAAAGGCCTGGTGAGTGTACCCAGAGGTACCTCGGAAGGATGGCCTGGTGACTATACCCAGAGGTACCTCCGAAGGAAGGACTGCTGACTGTACCCAGAGGTATCTCGGAGGGAGGGCATAGTGACTTTACCCAGAGGTACCTCGGAAGGAAGGTCCAGAGACTGTACCCAAAGGTACCTCGGAAGGAAGGCCCGGTGACTGTACCCAGAGGTATCTCAGAAGCAAGACCTGGTGACTGTACCCAGAGGTACCTCAGAAGGAATGCCTGGTGACTGTACTCAGAGGTACCGTGGAAAAAAGGCCTGGTAAGTGTACCCAGAGGTACCTCGGAAGGAAGGCCTGGTGACTCTACTCAGAGGTACCTTGGAAGGAAGGCCTGGTGACTACCCAGACGTACCTCCGAAGAAAGGCCTGGTGACTGTACTCAGAGGTACCCCAGAAGAAAAACCTCGTGACTGTACCCAGTGGTACCTCAGAAGGAAGGCATGATGACTGTACTCAGAGGTACCTCGGAAGGAATGCCTGGTGACTGTACCCAGAGTTACTTCGTGAGAAAGGCCTGGTGACTGTACCCAGAGGTACCTCAGAAGAAAGGCCTAGAGACTGTTCCCAGAGGGACCTCAGAAAGAAGGCCGTGTGACTGTACCCAGAGATACCTCTGAAGGAAGGCCTGTTGACTCTACCCGTACGTACTCAGAAGGAAAGCCTGGTGACTGTACCCGCAGGTACGTCGTAAGAAAGGTCTGGTGAGGGTACACAGACTTACCTCGGAAACAAGGGCTGGTGACTGTATCCAAAGGTACCTCAGAGGGAAGGTCTGGTGACTGTACCCAGAGGTAGATCGGAAGAAAAGCCTGGTGACTGTACCTAGAGGGACCTCAGAAATAATCCCGGGTGACTGTACCCAGAGGTACCTCAGAAGGAAGGGCGGTGACTGTACCCAGAGGTACCTCCTAAGAAAGGCCTGGTGACTGTACCCAGAGGGACCTCCGAAATAAGCCCGGGTGCTGTACCCAGAGGTACCTCAGAAGGAAGGCCGTTGACTGTACCCAGAGGGACCTAGGAAGAAAGGCCTGCTGACTGTACCCAGAGGGAACTGAGAAAAAAGGCAGGGTGACTGTACCCAGAGGTACCTCAGAAGGAAGGCCTTTCACTGTACCCAGAGGTACCTCTGAAGGAACGCCTGGTGACTGTACCCAGAGGTACCTCAGAAGGAACGACTGGAGACTGTAACCAGAGGTACCTCGCAAAACGGCCTGGTGAGTGTACCCAGAGGTACCTCGGAAACTAGTCCTGATGACAGTACCAACAGGTACTTCGGAAGGAAGGCCTGGAGACTGTACCCAGACGTACCTCGGAAGAAAGGCCTGGTGACTGTAGTCAGAAGTACCTCGGAAGGAAGGCCTGGTGACTGTACCCAGGGGTACCTGGGAATGAAGGCCTGGCGACTGTACACAGAAGCACCTCGGAAGAAATGCCTGGTGACTGTACCCAGTGGTACCTCGGAAGGAAGGCCTAGTGACTGTACCCAGAGCTAACTCAGAAGGAGCGCCTGGTGATTGTACCCAGAGGTACTTCGGAAGGAAAGCCTGGTGGCTTAACTCAGAAGTGCCTCGGAAGGAAGGCCTGGTGACCGTAACCAGAGGTACCTCGAAAGAAATGCTTGGTGACGGTACTTAGAAGTACCTGGGAAGGAAGGCCTGGTGACAGTACTCGGAGGTACCGCAGAAGGAAGGCCTGGTGACTGTACCCAGGGGTGTCTCAGAAGGAAGGCCTGGTGACTGTACCCAGAGGTAACTCGTAAGGAAGGCCTGGTGACTCTACCCAGAGGTACCTCGGAAGGAAGGCCAGGTGACTGTACCCAGAGGTACCTGGAAAGGAAGGCCCGGTGATTGTACCCAGAGGTACCTCGGAAGGAAGGCCAGGTGACTGTACCCAGAGGTACCTCGGAAGGAAGGCCTGCTGACTCTACCCAGAGGGACCTCGGAAGGAAGGCCAGGTGACTGTACCCAGAGGTACCTGGAAAGGAAGGCCCGGTGATTGTACCCAGAGGTACCTCGGAAGGAAGGCCTGGTGACTGTACCCAGACGCACTTCGGAAGAAAGTCCTGGTGACTGTATTCAGAGCTACCTCGGAAGGAAGGCCTGGGGACTTTACCCAGGGATACCTTAGAAGGAATGCCTGGTTACTGTACCCAGATGTACCTCGGAAGGAAGGCCTGGTGACTGTACCCAGAGATACCTGGGAAGAAATGCCTGATGACACTACCCAGAGGTACCTCGGAAGGAAGCCCTGCTGACTGTACCCAGAGGTACCTGGAAAGGAAGGCCTGGTGACTGTCCTCAGAGGTACCTCAGAAGAAATACCTCGTGACTGTACCCAGACGTACCTGAGAAGGAAGGCCTGGTGACTGTACCCAGGGGTACCTCGGAACGAAGGCCTGGTGACTGTACCTAGAGGTAACTCCGAAAGAGGCGTGGTGACTGTACCCAGGGTATCTCCCAAGGAAAGCCAGGTGACTGCAGCCAGAGGTACCTCGGAAGAAAGGCCTGCTGACTGTTCCGAGAAGTACCTCAGAAGGAAGGCCTGATGACTCTACCCAGACGTACCCCTTCAGAAAGGCCGGGTGACTGTACTCAGAGGTACCTCGGAAGGAAGGCCTGGTGACTGTACCCAGAGGTACGTCGGAAGGAAGGCCTGGTGACTGTACCTAGAGATAACTCGGAAGAAAGGAGTGGTGACTGTACCCAGGGTAACTCCCAAGGAAAGCCTGGTGACTGTAACCAGAGGTACCTCGGAAGGAAGGCCTGCTGACTGTAGCCAGAGTTACCTCCGAAGGAAGGCCTGGTGACTGTACCCAGAGGTAACTCGGAAGAAATGCCTGGTGACTCTAAACAGAGGTACCTCGGGAGGAATCCCTGGTGACTGTACCCAGAGGTACCTCAGAAGGAAGGCCTGGTGATTGTTCCTAGAGATACCTCCGAAAGGAAGGCCTGGTGACTGTACACAGAAGTACCTCGGAAGAAAGGCCTGGTGACTGTACCCAGAGCTAACTCAGAAGAAAGACCTCGTGACTGTACCCAGAGGTACCTCAGAAGGAAGGCCTGGTGATTGTACCTAGAGGTACCTCGGAAGGAAGGCCTGGTGACTGTACCCAGAGGGACCTCAGAAATAAGCCCGGGTGCTGTACCCAGAGGTACCTCAGAAGGAAGGCCGTTGACTGTACCCAGAGGGACCTCGGAAGAAAGGCCTGCTGACTGTACCCAGAGGGAACTGAGAAAGAAGGCAGAGTGACTGTACCCAGAGGGACCTCAGAAGGAAGGCCTTTGACTGTACCCAGAGGTACCCCTGAAGGAACGCCTGGTAATTGTACCCATAGGTACCTCAGAAGGAACGACTGGAGACTGTAACCAGAGGTACCTCGTAAGAACGGCCTGGTGAGTGTACCCAGAGGTACCTCGGAAACTAGTCCTGATGACTGTACCCACAGGTACTTCGGAAGGAAGGCCTGGAGACTGTACCTAGACGTACCTCGGAAGAAAGGCCTGGTGACTGTTGTCAGAGGTACCTCGGAAGCAAGGCCTGGTGTCTGTACCCAGGGGTACCTCGGAAGGAAGGCCTGGTGACTGTACCCAGAGGTACCTCGGAAGGAAGGCCTAGTGACTGTACCCAGAGCTAACTCAGAAGGAGCGCCTGGTGATTGTACCCAGAGGTACTTCGGAAGGAAAGCCTGGTGGCTTAACTGAGAAGTGCTTCGGAAGGAAGGCCTGGTGACCGTACCCAGAGGTACCTTGAAAGAAATGCTTGGTGACGGTACTTAGAAGTACCTGGGAAGGAAGGCCTGGTACCAGTACTCGTAGGTAAAGCAGAAGGAAGGCCTGGTGACTGTACACAGGGGTATCTCAGAAGGAAGGCCTGGTGACTGTACCCAGAGGTACCTGAGAAGGAATGCCTGGTGACTGTACTCAGAGGTACCGCGGAGAAAAGGCCTGGTGAGTGTACCCAGAGGTACCTCGGAAGGATGGCCTGGTGACTGTAGTCACAGGTACCTCGGAAGGAAGGCCTGGTGACTGTAGTCAGAGGTACCTCGTAAGGAAGGCCTGGTGACTATACCCGGGGGTACCTCGGAAGGAAGGCCTGGTGAGTGTACACAGACGCACCTCGGAAGAAAGTCCTGGTGACTGTACTCAGAGGTACCGCAGAAGGAAGGCCTGGGGACTTTACCCAGAGATAACTTAGAAGGAATGCCTGGTGACTGTACACAGATGTACCTCGGAAGGAAGGCCTGGTGACCGCGCCCAGAGGTACGTCGGAAGGAAGGTCTGGGGACCGTACCCAGAGGGACCTCGGAAGAAATGCTTGGTGACGGTACTCAGAAGTACCTGGGAAGGAAGGCCTGGTGACTGTACTCGGAAGTACCGCAGAAGGAAGTCCTGTTGACTGTACCCAGAGGTATCTCAGAAGGAAGGCATGGTGACTGTACCCAGAGGTACCTCGGAAGGAAGGCCTGGTGACTGTACCCAGAGGTACCTCAGAAGGAATGCCTGGTGACTGTACTCAGAGGTACCGCGGAAAAAGGTCTGGTGAGTGTACCCAGATGTACCTCGGAAGGATGGTCTGGTGACTATACCCGGAGGTACCTCCGAACGAAGGACTGGTGACTGTACCCAGAGGAATCTCGGAGGGAAGGCCCAGTGACTTTACCCAGAGGTACCTCGGAAGGAAGACTTGGTGACAGCACTCAGAGGTACCTCGGAAGGAAGGCCTGGTGACTGTACCCAGAGGTACCTGGGAAGAAATGCCTGATGACACTACCCAGAGGTACCTCGGAAAGAAGCCCTGCTGACTGTACCCACAGGTACCTGGAAAGGAAGTCCTGGTGACTGTACTCAGAGATACCTCAGAAGAAATACCTCGTGACTGTACCCAGAGGTACCTGAGAAGGAAGGCCTGGTGACTGTACCCAGAGGTACCTCGGAAGGAAGGCCTGGTCACTGTACCCAGAGCTAATTCTGAAGGAATGCCTGGTGACTGTACCCAGAGGTACCTCGTAAGAAAGGCCTGGTGACTGTACCCAGAGGTACCTCAGAAGCAAGGCCTGGTGACTGTACCAAGAGGTAACTCGTAGGAAAGGTGTGGTGAGTGTACCCAGGGTAATTCCCACGGAAAGCCTGGTGACTGTAACCAGAGTTACCTCGGGAGGAAGGCCTGGTGAGTGTAACGAGAAGTACCTCAGAAGGAAAGCCTGATGACTCTACCCAAACGTACCCCTTAATAAAGGCCGGATGACTGTACTCAGAGGTACCTCGGAAGGAAGGCCAGGTGACTGTACCCAGAGGTACCTGGAAAGGAAGGCCCGGTGATTGTACCCAGAGGTACCTCGGAAGGAAGGCCTGGTGACTGTACCCAGACGCATTCGGAAGAAAGTCCTGGTGACTGTACTCAGAGATACCTCGAAAGGAAGGCCTGGGGACTTTACCCAGGGATACCTTAGAAGGAATGCCTGGTTACTGTACCCAGATGTACCTCGGAAGGAAGGCCTGGTGACTGTACCCAGAGATACCTGGGAAGAAATGCCTGATGACACTACCCAGAGGTACCTCGGAAGGAAGCCCTGCTGACTGTACCCAGAGGTACCTGGAAGGGAAGGCCTGGTGACTGTCCTCAGAGGTACCTCAGAAGAAATACCTCGTGACTGTACCCAGACGTACCTGAGAAGGAAAGCCTGGTGATTGTATCTAGAGGTACCTCGGAAGGAAGGCCTGGTGACTGTACCCAGAGGGACCTCAGAAATAAGCCCGGGTGCTGTACCCAGAGGTACCTCAGAAGGAAGGCCGTTGACTGTACCCAGAGGGACCTCGGAAGAAAGGCCTCCTGACTGTACCCAGAGGGAACTGAGAAAGAAGGCAGAGTGACTGTACCCAGAGGGACCTCAGAAGGAAGGCCTTTGACTGTACCCAGAGGTACCCCTGAAGGAACGCCTGGTGATTTTACCCATAGGTACCTCAGAAGGAACGACTGGAGACTGTAACCAGAGGTACCTCTTAAGAACGGCCTGGTGAGTGTATCCAGAGGTACCTCGGAAACTAGTCCTGATGACTGTACCCACAGGTACTTCGGAAGGAAGGCCTGGAGACTGTACCCAGACGTACCTCGGAAGAAAGGCCTGGTGACTGTAGTCAGAGGTACCTCGGAAGGAAGGCCTGGTGACTGTACCCAGGGGTACCTGGGAATGAAGGCCTGGCGACTGTACACAGAAGCACCTCGGAAGAAAGGCCTGGTGACTGTACCCAGTGGTACCTCGGAAGGAAGGCCTAGTGACTGTACCCAGAGCTAACTCAGAAGGAGCGCCTGGTGATTGTACCCAGAGGTACTTCGGAAGGAAAGCCTGGTGGCTTAACTCAGAAGTGCCTCGGAAGGAAGGCCTGGTGACCGTACCCAGAGGTACCTCGAAAGAAATGCTTGGTGACGGTACTTAGAAGTACCTGGGAAGGAAGGCCTGGTGACAGTACTCGGAGGTACCGCAGAAGGAAGGCCTGGTGACTGTACCCAGGGGTATCTCAGAAGGAAGGCCTGGTGACTGTACCCAGAGGTAACTCGTAAGGAAGGCCTGGTGACTGTACCCAGAGGTACCTGAGAAGGAATGCCTGGTGACTGTACTCAGAGGTACCGCGGAAAAAAGGCCTGGTGAGTGTACCCAGAGGTACCTCGGAAGGATGGCCTGGTGACTATACCCAGAGGTACCTCCGAAGGAAGGACTGGTGACTGTACCCAGAGGTATCTCGGAGGGAGGGCATAGTGACTTTACCCAGAGGTACCTCGGAAGGAAGGTCCAGAGACTGTACCCAAAGGTACCTCGGAAGAAAGGCCCGGTGACTGTACCCAGAGGTATCTCAGAAGCAAGACCTGGTGACTGTACCGAGAGGTACCTCAGAAGGAATGCCTGGTGACTGTACTCAGAGGTACCGTGGAAAAAAGGCCTGGTGAGTGTACCCAGAGGTACCTCGGAAGGAAGGTCTGGTGACTGTACACAGAGATACCTCGGAAGGAAGAGCTGGTGACTGTACCGGGCGATATTTCAGAAGAAAGACCTGGTGACTGTACCAAGAAGCACCTCAGAAGAAAGGCATGGTGACTATACCCAGAGGTACTTCGGAAGGAATGCCTGGTGACTGTACCCACAGGTACCTCGGAAGGAAGGCCTGGGGATTGTACCCAGAGGTACATCGGAAGGAAGGCCTGTTGAGCGTACCCAGAGATACCTCGGAAGGAAGGCTTGGTGACAGCACTCAGAGGTACCTGGGAAGGAAGGCCTGGTGACTGTACTCCGAGGTACCGCAGAAGGAATGCCTGGTGACAGTACCCAGACGTACCTCGGAAGAAAGTCCTGGTGAGTGTACTTAGAGGTACCTCGGAGGGAAGGTCTTGTGACTGTACCCAGAGTTACGTCGGAAGGAAGGCCTGGTGACTGCACCGAGAGGTTCCTCGGAAGGAAGGCCTGGTGAGTGTACCCAGACGCACCTCGGAAGAAAGTCTTGGTGACTGTACTCAGAGGTACCGCGGAAGGAAGGCCTGGGGACTTTACCCAGAGATAACTTAGAAGGAATGCCTGGTGACTGTACACAGATGTACCTCGGAAGGAAGGCCTGGTGACCGCGCCCAGAGGTACGTCGGAAGGAAGGTCTGGGGACCGTACCCAGAGGGACCTCGGAAGAAATGCTTGGTGACGGTACTCAGAAGTACCTGGGAAGGAATTCCTGGTGACTGTACTCGGAGGTACCGCAGAAGGAAGCCCTGTTGACTGTACCCAGAGGTATCTCAGAAGGAAGGCATGGTGACTGTACCCAGAGGTACCTCGGAAGGAAGGCCTGGTGACTGTACCCAGAGGTACCTCAGAAGGAATGCCTGGTGACTGTACTCAGAGGTACCGCGGAAAAAGGTCTGGTGAGTGTACCCAGATGTACCTCGGAAGGATGGTCTGGTGACTATACCCGGAGGTACCTCCGAAGGAAGGCCTGGTGACTGTACTCAGAGGTACCTCAGAAGAAATACCTCGTGACTGTACCCAGACGTACCTGAGAAGGAAGGCCTGGTGACTGTACCCAGGGGTACCTCGGAAGGAAGGCCTGGTGACTGTACCTAGAGGTAAGTCCGAATGAGGCGTGGTGACTGTACCCAGGGCATCTCCCAAGGAAAGCCAGGTGACTGCAGCCAGAGGTACCTCGGAAGAAAGGCCTGCTGACTGTTCCGAGAAGTACCTCAGAAGGAAGGCCTGATGACTCTACCCAGACGTACCCCTTCAGAAAGGCCGGGTAACTGTACTCAGAGGTACCTCGGAAGGAAGGCCTGGTGACTGTACCCAGAGGTACGTCGGAAGGAAGGCCTGGTGACTGTACCTAGAGATAACTCGGAAGAAAGGAGTGGTGACTGTACCCAGGGTAACTCCCAGGAAAGCCTGGTGACTGTAACCAGAGGTACCTCGGAAGGAAGGCCTGCTGACTGTAGCCAGAGTTACCTCCGAAGGAAGGCCTGGTGACTGTACCCAGAGGTAACTCGGAAGAAATGCCTGGTGACTCTAAACAGAGGTACCTCGGGAGGAATCCCTGGTGACTGTACCCAGAGGTACCTCAGAAGGAAGGCCTGGTGATTGTTCCTAGAGATACCTCCGAAAGGAAGGCCTGGTGACTGTACACAGAAGTACCTCGGAAGAAAGGCCTGGTGACTGTACCCAGAGCTAACTCAGAAGAAAGATCTCGTGACTGTACCCAGAGGTACCTCAGAAGGAAGGCCTGGTGATTGTACCTAGAGGTACCTCGGAAGGAAGGCCTGGTGACTGTACCCAGAGGGACCTCAGAAATAAGCCCGGGTGCTGTACCCAGAGGTACCTCAGAAGGAAGGCCGTTGACTGTACCCAGAGGGACC
The DNA here is from genome assembly GCF_030014295.1 of Loxodonta africana. Lineage (NCBI taxonomy): Eukaryota > Metazoa > Chordata > Mammalia > Proboscidea > Elephantidae > Loxodonta > Loxodonta africana. The sequence continues at coordinate 328,088 of NW_026975229.1, read as the reverse complement.
TCGGAAGAAAGGCCTGCTGACTGTACCCAGAGGGAACTGAGAAAGAAGGCAGAGTGACTGTACCCAGAGGGACCTCAGAAGGAAGGCCTTTGACTGTACCCAGAGGTACCCCTGAAGGAACGCCTGGTGATTGTACCCATAGGTACCTCAGAAGGAACGACTGGAGACTGTAACCAGAGGTACCTCGTAAGAACGGCCTGGTGAGTGTACCCAGAGGTACCTCGGAAACTAGTCAAGATGACTGTACCCACAGGTACATCGGAAGGAAGGCCTGGAGACTGTACCCAGACGTACCTCGGAAGAAAGGCCTGGTGACTGTAGTCAGAGGTACCTCGGAAGGAAGGCCTGGTGACTGTACCCAGGGGTACCTCGGAAGGAAGGCCTGGCGACTGTACACAGAAGCACCTCGGAAGGAAGGCCTGGCGACTGTACACAGAAGTACCTCAGAAGAAAGTCCTGGTGACTCTACCCAGAGGGAACTGAGAAAGAAGGCCGGGTAACTGTACCCAGAGTTACCTGAGAAAGAAGGCCTTTGACTGTACCCAGAGGTACCTCTGAAGGAACGCCTGGTGACTGTACCCAAAGGTATCTCAGAAGGAAAGCCTGGTGACTGTACGCAGAGGTACCTCAGAAGGATGGCCTGGTGAGTCTACCCAGAGGTACCTCGGAAACAAAGCCTGATCACTGTACTCAGAGGTACCTCGGAAGGAAGGCCTGGGGACTATACCCAGAGGTACATCGGAAGGAAGGCCTGGTGACCATTCCCAGAGGTACCTCGGAAGGAAGGCCTGGTGACCGTACCCAGACGTACCTTGGAAGAAAGGCCTGGTGACTGTACCCAGAAGTACCTCGGAAGGAAGCCCTGGTAACTATACCTAGACGTATCTCTGAAGAAAGGACTGGTGACTGTATTAAGAGTGGCCACGGAAGGAAGGCCTGGTTACTGTACCCAGAGGTACCTGAGAAGGAAGGCCTGGTGGGTGTACCCACAGGAACCTCAGATGGAAGGCCTGGTGACTGTACCCAGCGGTACCTCAGAATGAAAACCTGGTGATTGTACCCAGAGTTCCCTCTTAAGAAATGCCTGGTGACTGTACACAGAGATACCTCGGAAGGAACAGCTGGTGACTGTACCCGGCGATATTTCAGAAGAAAGACCTGGTGACTGTACCAAGAAGCACCTCAGAAGAAAGGCATGCTGACTACACCCAGAGGTACTTCGGAAGGAAAGTCTGGTGACTGTACCCACAGGTATCTCGGAAGGAAGGCCTGGGGATTGTACCCAGAGGTACATCGGAAGGAAGGCCTGTTGAGCGTACCCAGAGATACCTCGGAAGGAAGGCTTGGTGACAGCACTCAGAGGTACCTGGGAAGGAAGGCCTGGTGACTGTACTCCGAGGTACCGCAGAAGGAATGCCTGGTGACAGTACCCAGACGTACCTCGGAAGAAAGTCCTGGTGAGTGTACTCAGAGGTACCTCGGAGGGAAGGTCTTGTGACTGTACCCAGAGTTACGTCGGAAGGAAGGCCTGGTGACTGCACCGAGAGGTTCCTCGGAAGGAAGGCCTGGTGAGTGTACCCAGACGCACCTCGGAAGAAAGTTCTGGTGACTGTACTCAGAGGTACCGCGGAAGGAAGGCCTGGGGACTTTACCCAGAGATAACTTAGAAGGAATGCCTGGTGACTGTACACAGATGTACCTCGGAAGGAAGGCCTGGTGACCGCGCCCAGAGGTACGTCGGAAGGAAGGTCTGGGGACCGTACCCAGAGGGACCTCGGAAGAAATGCTTGGTGACGGTACTCAGAAGTACCTGGGAAGGAATTCCTGGTGACTGTACTCGGAGGTACCGCAGAAGGAAGCCCTGTTGACTGTACCCAGAGGTATCTCAGAAGGAAGGCATGGTGACTGTACCCAGAGGTACCTCGGAAGGAAGGCCTGGTGACTGTACCCAGAGGTACCTCAGAAGGAATGCCTGGTGACTGTACTCAGAGGTACCGCGGAAAAAGGTCTGGTGAGTGTACCCAGATGTACCTCGGAAGGATGGTCTGGTGACTATACCCGGAGGTACCTCCGAAGGAAGGCCTGGTGACTGTACTCAGAGGTACCTCAGAAGAAATACCTCGTGACTGTACCCAGAGGTACCTCGGAAGAAAGGCCTGGTAACTGTACCTAGAGATAACTCGGAAGAAAGGAGTGGTGACTGTACCCAGGGTAACTCCCAAGGAAAGCCTGGTGACTGTAACCAGAGGTACCTCGGAAGGAAGGCCTGCTGACTGTAGCCAGAGTTACCTCCGAAGGAAGGCCTGGTGACTGTACCCAGAGGTAACTCGGAAGAAATGCCTGGTGACTCTAAACAGAGGTACCTCGGGAGGAATCCCTGGTGACTGTACCCAGAGGTACCTCAGAAGGAAGGCCTGGTGATTGTTCCTAGAGATACCTCCGAAAGGAAGGCCTGGTGACTGTACACAGAAGTACCTCGGAAGAAAGGCCTGGTGACTGTACCCAGAGCTAACTCAGAAGAAAGACCTCGTGACTGTACCCAGAGGTACCTCAGAAGGAAGGCCTGGTGATTGTACCTAGAGGTACCTCGGAAGGAAGGCCTGGTGACTGTACCCAGAGGGACCTCAGAAACAAGCCCGGGTGCTGTACCCAGAGGTACCTCAGAAGGAAGGCCGTTGACTGTACCCAGAGGGACCTCGGAAGAAAGGCCTGCTGACTGTACCCAGAGGGAACTGAGAAAGAAGGCAGGGTGACTGTACCGAGGTACCTTAGAAGGAAGGCCTTTGACTGTACCCAGAGGTACCTCTGAAGGAACGCCTGGTGACTGTACCCAGAGGTACCTCGTAAGAACGGCCTGGTGAGTGTACCCAGAGGTACCTCGGAAACTAGTCCTGATGACTGTACCCACAGGTACTTCGGAAGGAAGGCCTGGAGACTGTACCCAGACGTACCTCGGAAGAAAGGACTGGTGACTGTAGTCAGAGATACCTCAGAAGGAAGGCCTGGTGACTGTACCCAGGGGTAGCTCGGAAGGAAAGCCTGGCGACTGTACACAGAAGAACCTCAGAAGAAAGTCCTGGTGACTGTACCCAGAGGTACCTCGGAAGGAAGGCCTAGTGACTGTACCCAGAGTTACCTCGAAACAAATGCTTGGTGACGGTACTTGGAAGTACCTGGGAAGGAAGGCCTGGTGACAGTACTCCGAGGTACCGCAGAAGGAAGGCCCGGTGACTGTACCCAGAGGTATCTCAGAAGCAAGACCTGGTGACTCTACACAGAGGTACCTCAGAAGGAAGGCCGGGTGACTGTACACAGAGGCACCACGGAAGGAAGGCCTGGTGACTCTACCCAGAGGTACCTTGGAAGAAAGGCCTGGTGACTACCCAGACGTACCTCCGAATAAAGGCCTGGTGACTGTACTCAGAGGTACCCCAGAAGAAAAACCTCGTGACTGTACCCAGTGGTACCTCAGAAGGAAGGCATGATGACTGTACCCAGAGGTACCTCGGAAGGAAGGCCTGGTCACTGTACCCAGAGCTAACTCTGAAGGAATGCCTGGTGACTGTACCCAGAGGTACCTCGTGAGAAAGGCCTGGTGACTGTACCCAGAGGTACCTCAGAAGAAAGGCCTAGAGACTGTTCCCAGAGGGACCTCAGAAAGAAGGCCGTGTGACTGTACCCAGAGATACCTCTGAAGGAAAGCCTGTTGACTCTACCCATAGGTACCTCAGAAGGAAAACCTGGTGACTGTACCCGCAGGTACCTCGTAAGGAAGGTCTGGTGAGGGTACACAGACTTACCTCGGAAACAAGGGCTGGTGACTGTATCCAAAGGTACCTCAGAGGGAAGGTCTGGTGACTGTACCCAGAGGTAGATCGGAAGAAAAGCCTGGTGACTGTACCTAGAGGGACCTCAGAAATAATCCCGGGTGACTGTACCCAGAGGTACCTCAGAAGGAAGGGCGGTGACTGTACCCAGAGGTACCTCCTAAGAAAGGCCTGGTGACTGTACCCAGAGAGACCTCAGAAATAAGCCCGGGTGCTGTACCCAGAGGTACCTCAGAAGGAAGGCCGTTGACTGTACCCAGAGGGACCTCGGAAGAAAGGCCTGGTGACTGTACCCAGAGGGACCTCAGAAATAAGCCCGGGTGCTGTACCCAGAGGTACCTCAGAAGGAAGGCCGTTGACTGTACCCAGAGGGACCTCAGAAGAAAGGCCTGGTGACTGTACCCAGAGGGAACTGAGAAAGAAGGCAGAGTGACTGTACCCAGAGGGACCTCAGAAGGAAGGCCTTTGACTGTACCCAGAGGTACCCCTGAAGGAACGCCTGGTGATTGTACCCATAGGTACCTCAGAAGGAACGACTGGAGACTGTAACCAGAGGTACCTCGTAAGAACGGCCTGGTGAGTGTACCCAGAGGTACCTCGGAAACTAGTCCTGATGACTGTACCCACAGGTACTTCGGAAGGAAGGCCTGGAGACTGTACCCAGAGGTACCTGAGAAAGAAGGCCTTTGAGTGTACCCAGAGGTACCTCTGAACGAACGCCTGGTGACTGTACCCAAAGGTATCTCAGAAGGAAAGCCTGGTGACTGTACGCAGAGGTACCTCAGAAGGATGGCCTGGTGAGTCTACCCAGAGGTACCTTAGAAGGAAGGCGTGGTGACTCTACCCGGAGGTACCTCGGAAACAAAGCCTGATGACTGTACTCAGAGGTACCTCGGAAGGAAGGCCTGGGGACTATACCCAGAGGTACATCGGAAGGAAGGCCTGGTGACCATTCCCAGAGGTACCTCGGAAGGAAGGCCTGGTGACCGTACCCAGACTTACCTTGGAAGAAAGGCCTGGTGACTGTACCCAGAAGTACCTCGGAAGGAAGGCCTGGTAACTATACCCAGACGTATCTCTGAAGAAAGGCCTGGTGACTGTATTAAGAGTGGCCACGGAAGGAAGGCCTGGTTACTGTACCCAGAGTTACCTGAGAAGGAAGGCCTGGTGGGTGTACCCACAGGAACCTCAGATGGAAGGCCTGGTGACTGTACCCAGCGGTACCTCAGAATGAAAACCTGGTGATTGTACCCAGAGTTCCCTCTTAAGAAATGCCTGGTGACTGTACACAGAGATACCTCGGAAGGAACAGCTGGTGACTGTACCCGGCGATATTTCAGAAGAAAGACCTGGTGACTGTACCAAGAAGCACCTCAGAAGAAAGGCATGGTGACTATACCCAGAGGTACTTCGGAAGGAATGCCTGGTGACTGTACCCACAGGTACCTCGGAAGGAAGGCCTGGGGATTGTACCCAGAGGTACATCGGAAGGAAGGCCTGTTGAGCGTACCCAGAGATACCTCGGAAGGAAGGCTTGGTGACAGCACTCAGAGGTACCTGGGAAGGAAGGCCTGGTGACTGTACTCCGAGGTACCGCAGAAGGAATGCCTGGTGACAGTACCCAGACGTACCTCGGAAGAAAGTCCTGGTGAGTGTACTCAGAGGTACCTCGGAGGGAAGGTCTTGTGACTGTACCCAGAGTTACCTCGGAAGGAAGGCCTGGTGACTGCACCGAGAGGTTCCTCGGAAGGAAGGCCTGGTGAGTGTACCCAGACGCACCTCGGAAGAAAGTTCTGGTGACTGTACTCAGAGGTGCCGCAGAAGGAAGGCCTGGGGACTTTACCCAGAGATAACTTAGAAGGAATGCCTGGTGACTGTACACAGATGTACCTCGGAAGGAAGGCCTCGTGACCGCGCCCAGAGGTACGTCGGAAGGAAGGTCTGGGGACCGTACCCAGAGGGACCTCGGAAGAAATGCTTGGTGACGGTACTCAGAAGTACCTGGGAAGGAAGGCCTGGTGACTGTACTCGGAAGTACCGCAGAAGGAAGCCCTGTTGACTGTACCCAGAGGTATCTCAGAAGGAAGGCATGGTGACTGTACCCAGAGGTACCTCGGAAGGAAGGCCTGGTGACTGTACCCAGAGGTACCTCAGAAGGAATGCCTGGTGACTGTACTCAGAGGTACCGCGGAAAAAGGTCTGGTGAGTGTACCCAGATGTACCTCGGAAGGATGGTCTGGTGACTATACCCGGAGGTACTTCCGAAGGAAGGCCTGGTGACTGTACTCAGAGGTACCTCAGAAGAAATACCTCGTGACTGTTCCCAGAAGTACCTGAGAAGGAAGGCCTGGTGACTGTACCCAGGGGAACCTCGGAACGAAGGCCTGGTGACTGTACCTAGAGGTAAGTCCGAATGAGGCGTGGTGACTGTACCTAGGGCATCTCCCAAGGAAAGCCAGGTGACTGCAGCCAGAGGTACCTCGAAAGAAAGGCCTGCTGACTGTTTCGAGAAGTACCTCAGAAGGAAGGCCTGATGACTCTACCCAGACGTACCCCTTCAGAAAGGCCGGGTGACTGTACTCAGAGGTACCTCGGAAGGAAGGCCTGGTGACTGTACCCAGAGGTACGTCGGAAGGAAGGCCTGGTGACTGTACCTAGAGATAACTCGGAAGAAAGGAGTGGTGACTGTACCCAGGGTAACTCCCAAGGAAAGCCTGGTGACTGTAACCAGAGGTACCTCGGAAGGAAGGCCTGCTGACTGTAGCCAGAGTTACCTCCGAAGGAAGGCCTGGGGACTGTACCCAGAGGTAACTCGGAAGAAATGCCTGGTGACTCTAAACAGAGGTACCTCGGGAGGAATCCCTGGTGACTGTACCCAGAGGTACCTCAGAAGGAAGGCCTGGTGATTGTTCCTAGAGATACCTCCGAAAGGAAGGCCTGGTGACTGTACACAGAAGTACCTCGGAAGAAAGGCCTGGTGACTGTACCCAGAGCTAACTCAGAAGAAAGACCTCGTGACTGTACCCAGAGGTACCTCAGAAGGAAGGCCTGGTGATTGTACCTAGAGGTACCTCGGAAGGAAGGCCTGGTGACTGTACCCAGAGGGACCTCAGAAACAAGCCCGGGTGCTGTACCCAGAGGTACCTCAGAAGGAAGGCCGTTGACTGTACCCAGAGGGACCTCGGAAGAAAGGCCTGCTGACTGTACCCAGAGGGAACTGAGAAAAAAGGCAGGGTGACTGTACCGAGGTACCTTAGAAGGAAGGCCTTTGACTGTACCCAGAGGTACCTCTGAAGGAACGCCTGGTGAGTGTAACCAGAGGTACCTCGTAAGAACGGCCTGGTGAGTGTACCCAGAGGTACCTCGGAAACTAGTCCTGATGACTGTACCCACAGGTACTTCGGAAGGAAGGCCTGGAGACTGTACCCAGACGTACCTCGGAAGAAAGGCCTGGTGACTGTAGTCAGAGATACCTCAGAAGGAAGGCCTGGTGACTGTACCCAGGGGTAGCTCGGAAGGAAAGCCTGGCGACTGTACACAGAAGAACCTCAGAAGAAAGTCCTGGTGACTGTACCCAGAGGTACCTCGGAAGGAAGGCCTAGTGACTGTACCCAGAGTTACCTCGAAACAAATGCTTGGTGACGGTACTTGGAAGTACCTGGGAAGGAAGGCCTGGTGACAGTACTCCGAGGTACCGTAGAAGGAAGGCCCGGTGACTGTACCCAGAGGTATCTCAGAAGCAAGACCTGGTGACTCTACACAGAGGTACCTCAGAAGGAAGGCCGGGTGACTGTACACAGAGGCACCACGGAAGGAAGGCCTGGTGACTCTACCCAGAGGTACCTTGGAAGAAAGGCCTGGTGACTACCCAGACGTACCTCCGAATAAAGGCCTGGTGACTGTACTCAGAGGTACCCCAGAAGAAAAACCTCGTGACTGTACCCAGTGGTACCTCAGAAGGAAGGCATGATGACTGTACCCAGAGGTACCTCGGAAGGAAGGCCTGGTCACTGTACCCAGAGCTAACTCTGAAGGAATGCCTGGTGACTGTACCCAGAGGTACCTCGTGAGAAAGGCCTGGTGACTGTACCCAGAGGTACCTCAGAAGAAAGGCCTAGAGACTGTTCCCAGAGGGACCTCAGAAAGAAGGCCGTGTGACTGTACCCAGAGATACCTCTGAAGGAAAGCCTGTTGACTCTACCCATAGGTACCTCAGAAGGAAAACCTGGTGACTGTACCCGCAGGTACCTCGTAAGAAAGGTCTGGTGAGGGTACACAGACTTACCTCGGAAACAAGGGCTGGTGACTGTATCCAAAGGTACCTCAGAGGGAAGGTCTGGTGACTGTACCCAGAGGTAGATCGGAAGAAAAGCCTGGTGACTGTACCTAGAGGGACCTCAGAAATAATCCCGGGTGACTGTACCCAGAGGTACCTCAGAAGGAAGGGCGGTGACTGTACCCAGAGGTACCTCCTAAGAAAGGCCTGGTGACTGTACCCAGAGAGACCTCAGAAATAAGCCCGGGTGCTGTACCCAGAGGTACCTCAGAAGGAAGGCCGTTGACTGTACCCAGAGGGACCTCGGAAGAAAGGCCTGCTGACTGTACCCAGAGGGACCTCAGAAATAAGCCCGGGTGCTGTACCCAGAGGTACCTCAGAAGGAAGGCCGTTGACTGTACCCAGAGGGACCTCAGAAGAAAGGCCTGGTGACTGTACCCAGAGGGAACTGAGAAAGAAAGCAGAGTGACTGTACCCAGAGGGACCTCAGAAGGAAGGCCTTTGACTGTACCCAGAGGTACCCCTGAAGGAACGCCTGGTGATTGTACCCATAGGTACCTCAGAAGGAACGACTGGAGACTGTAACCAGAGGTACCTCGTAAGAACGGCCTGGTGAGTGTACCCAGAGGTACCTCGGAAACTAGTCCTGATGACTGTACCCACAGGTACTTCGGAAGGAAGGCCTGGAGACTGTACCCAGAGGTACCTGAGAAAGAAGGCCTTTGAGTGTACCCAGAGGTACCTCTGAACGAACGCCTGGTGACTGTACCCAAAGGTATCTCAGAAGGAAAGCCTGGTGACTGTACGCAGAGGTACCTCAGAAGGATGGCCTGGTGAGTCTACCCAGAGGTACCTTAGAAGGAAGGCGTGGTGACTCTACCCGGAGGTACCTCGGAAACAAAGCCTGATGACTGTACTCAGAGGTACCTCGGAAGGAAGGCCTGGGGACTATACCCAGAGGTACATCGGAAGGAAGGCCTGGTGACCATTCCCAGAGGTACCTCGGAAGGAAGGCCTGGTGTCCGTACCCAGACGTACCTTGGAAGAAAGGCCTGGTGACTGTACCCAGAAGTACCTCGGAAGGAAGGCCTGGTAACTATACCCAGACGTATCTCTGAAGAAAGGCCTGGTGACTGTATTAAGAGTGGCCACGGAAGGAAGGCCTGGTTACTGTACCCAGAGGTACCTGAGAAGGAAGGCCTGGTGGGTGTACCCACAGGAACCTCAGATGGAAGGCCTGGTGACTGTACCCAGCGGTACCTCAGAATGAAAACCTGGTGATTGTACCCAGAGTTCCCTCTTAAGAAATGCCTGGTGACTGTACCCAGAGATACCTCGGAAGGAAGAGCTGGTGACTGTACCGGGCGATATTTCAGAAGAAAGACCTGGTGACTGTACCAAGAAGCACCTCAGAAGAAAGGCATGGTGACTATACCCAGAGGTACTTCGGAAGAAATGCCTGATTACACTACCCAGAGGTACCTCGGAAAGAAGCCCTGCTGACTGTACCCAGAGGTACCTGGAAAGGAAGTCCTGGTGACTGTACTCAGAGGTACCTCAGAAGAAATACCTCGTGACTGTACCCAGAGGTACCTGAGAAGGAAGGCCTGGTGACTGTACCCAGAGGTAGATCGGAAGAAAAGCCTGGTGACTGTACCTAGAGGGACCTCAGAAATAATCCCGGGTGACTGTACCCAGAGTTACCTCCTAAGAAAGGCCTGGTGACTGTACCCAAAGGGACCTCGGAAGAAAGGCCTGGTGACTGTACCCAGAGGGAACTGAGAAAGAAGGCCGGGTGACTGTACCCAGAGGTACCTGAGAAGGAAGGCCTTTGACTGTACCCAGAGGTACCTCTGAAGGAACGCCTGGTGACTGTACCCAAAGGTATCTCAGAAGGAAAGCCTGGTGACTGTACGCAGAGGTACCTCAGAAGGATGGCCTGGTGAGTCTACCCAGAGGTACTTTAGAAGGAAGGCCTGGTGACTCTACCCAGAGGTACCTTGGAAACAAAGCCTGATGACTGTACTCAGAGGTACCTCGGAAGGAAGGCCTGGTGATTGTACCTAGAGGTACCTCGGAAGGAAGGCCTGTTGACTGTACCCAGAGGGACCTCAGAAATAAGCCCGGGTGCTGTACCCAGAGGTACCTCAGAAGGAAGGCCGTTGACTGTACCCAGAGGGACCTCGGAAGAAAGGCCTGCTGACTGTACCCAGAGGGAACTGAGAAAGAAGGCAGAGTGACTGTACCCAGAGGGACCTCAGAAGGAAGGCCTTAGACTGTACCCAGAGGTACCCCTGAAGGAACGCCTGGTGATTGTACCCATACGTACCTCAGAAGGAACGACTGGAGACTGTAACCAGAGGTACCTCGTAAGAACGGCCTGGTGAGTGTACCCAGAGGTACCTCGGAAACTAGTCCTGATGACTGTACCCACAGGTACTTCGGAAGGAAGGCCTGGAGACTCTACCCAGACGTACCTCGGAAGAAAGGCCTGGTGACTGTAGTCAGAGGTACCTCGGAAGGAAGGCCTGGTGTCTGTACCCAGGGGTACCTGGGAAGGAAGGCCTGGCGACTGTACACAGAAGCACCTCGGAAGAAAGGCCTGGTGACTGTACCCAGAGGTACCTCGGAAGGAAGTCCTAGTGACTGTACCCAGAGCTAAGTCAGAAGGAGCGCCTGGTGATTGTAGCCAGAGGTACTTCGGAAGGAAAGCCTGGTGGCTTAACCCAGAAGTGCCTCGAAAGGAAGGCCTGGTGATCATACCCAGAGGTACCTCGAAAGAAATGCTTGGTGACGGTACTTAGAAGTACCTGGGAAGGAAGGCCTGGTGACAGTACTCGGAGGTACCGCAGAAGGAAGGCCTGGTGACTGTACCCAGAGGTAACTCGTAAGGAAGGCCTGGTGACTGTACCCAGAGGTACCTCAGAAGGAATGCCTGGTGACTGTACTCAGAGGTACCACGGAAAAAAGGCCTGGTGAGTGTACCCAGATGTACTTCGGAAGGATGGCCTGGTGACTATACCCAGAGGTACCTCCGAAGGAAGGACTGCTGACTGTACCCAGAGGTATCTCGGAGGGAGGGCATAGTGACTTTACCCAGAGGTACCTCGGAAGGAAGGTCCAGAGACTGCACCCAAAGGTACCTCGGAACAAAGGCCCGGTGACTGTACCCAGAGGTATCTCAGAAGCAAGACCTGGTGACTCTACACAGAGGTACCTCAGAAGGAAGGCCTGGTGACTCTACCCAGAGGTACCTTGGAAGGAAGGCCTGGTGACTACCCAGACGTACCTCCGAAGAAAGGCCTGGTGACTGTACTCAGAGGTACCCCAGAAGAAAAACCTCGTGACTGTACCCAGTGGTACCTCAGAAGGAAGGCATGATGACTGTACCCAGAGGTACCTCGGAAGGAAGGCCTGGTCACTGTACCCAGAGCTAACTCTGAAGGAATGCCTGGTGACTGTACCCAGAGGTACCTCAGAAGAAAGGCCTAGAGACTGTTCCCAGAGGGACCTCAGAAAGAAGGCCGTGTGACTGTACCCAGAGATACCTCTGAAGGAAGGCCTGTTGACTCTACCCATAGGTACCTCAGAAGGAAAGCCTGGTGACTGTACCCGGAGGTACCTCGTAAGAAAGGCCTGGTGAGGGTACACAGACTTACCTCGGAAACAAGGGCTGGTGACTGTATCCAAAGGTACCTCAGAGGGAAGGTCTGGTGACTGTACCCAGAGGTAGATCGGAAGAAAAGCCTGGTGACTGTACCTAGAGGGACCTCAGAAATAATCCCGGGTGACTGTACCCGGAGGTACCTCCTAAGAAAGGCCTGGTGACTGTACCCAAAGGGACCTCGGAAGAAAGGCCTGGTGACTGTACCCAGAGGGAACTGAGAAAGAAGGCCGGGTGACTGTACCCAGAGGTACCTGAGAAGGAAGGCCTTTGACTGTACCCAGAGGTACCTCTGAAGGAACGCCTGGTGACTGTACCCAAAGGTATCTCAGAAGGAAAGCCTGGTGACTGTACGCAGAGGTACCTCAGAAGGATGGCCTGGTGAGTCTACCCAGAGGTACTTTAGAAGGAAGGCCTGGTGACTCTACCCAGAGGTACTTCGGAAACAAAGCCTGATGACTGTACTCAGAGGTACCTCGGAAGGAAGGCCTGGGGACTATACCCAGAGGTACATCGGAAGGAAGGCCTGGTGACCATTCCCAGAGGTACCTCGGAAGGAAGGCCTGGTGACCGTACCCAGACTTACCTTGGAAGAAAGGCCTGGTGACTGTACCCAGAAGTACCTCGGAAGGAAGGCCTGGTAACTATACCCAGACGTATCTCTGAAGAAAGGCCTGGTGAATGTATTAAGAGTGGCCACGGAAGGAAGGCCTGGTTACTGTACCCAGAGTTACCTGAGAAGGAAGGCCTGGTGGGTGTACCCACAGGAACCTCAGATGGAAGGCCTGGTGACTGTACCCAGCGGTACCTCAGAATGAAAACCTGGTGATTGTACCCAGAGTTCCCTCTTAAGAAATGCCTGGTGACTGTACACAGAGATACCTCGGAAGGAACAGCTGGTGACTGTACCCGGCGATATTTCAGAAGAAAGACCTGGTGACTGTACCAAGAAGCACCTCAGAAGAAAGGCATGGTGACTATACCCAGAGGTACTTCGGAAGGAATGCCTGGTGACTGTACCCACAGGTACCTCGGAAGGAAGGCCTGGGGATTGTACCCAGAGGTACATCGGAAGGAAGGCCTGTTGAGCGTACCCAGAGATACCTCGGAAGGAAGGCTTGGTGACAGCACTCAGAGGTACCTGGGAAGGAAGGCCTGGTGACTGTACTCCGAGGTACCGCAGAAGGAATGCCTGGTGACAGTACCCAGACGTACCTCGGAAGAAAGTCCTGGTGAGTGTACTCAGAGGTACCTCGGAGGGAAGGTCTTGTGACTGTACCCAGAGTTACGTCGGAAGGAAGGCCTGGTGACTGCACCGAGAGGTTCCTCGGAAGGAAGGCCTGGTGAGTGTACCCAGACGCACCTCGGAAGAAAGTTCTGGTGACTGTACTCAGAGGTGCCGCAGAAGGAAGGCCTGGGGACTTTACCCAGAGATAACTTAGAAGGAATGCCTGGTGACTGTACACAGATGTACCTCGGAAGGAAGGCCTCGTGACCGCGCCCAGAGGTACGTCGGAAGGAAGGTCTGGGGACCGTACCCAGAGGGACCTCGGAAGAAATGCTTGGTGACGGTACTCAGAAGTACCTGGGAAGGAAGGCCTGGTGACTGTACTCGGAAGTACCGCAGAAGGAAGCCCTGTTGACTGTACCCAGAGGTATCTCAGAAGGAAGGCATGGTGACTGTACCCAGAGGTACCTCGGAAGGAAGGCCTGGTGACTGTACCCAGAGGTACCTCAGAAGGAATGCCTGGTGACTGTACTCAGAGGTACCGCGGAAAAAGGTCTGGTGAGTGTACCCAGATGTACCTCGGAAGGATGGTCTGGTGAGTATACCCGGAGGTACTTCCGAAGGAAGGCCTGGTGACTGTACTCAGAGGTACCTCAGAAGAAATACCTCGTGACTGTTCCCAGAAGTACCTGAGAAGGAAGGCCTGGTGACTGTACCCAGGGGAACCTCGGAACGAAGGCCTGGTGACTGTACCTAGAGGTAAGTCCGAATGAGGCGTGGTGACTGTACCTAGGGCATCTCCCAAGGAAAGCCAGGTGACTGCAGCCAGAGGTACCTCGAAAGAAAGGCCTGCTGACTGTTTCGAGAAGTACCTCAGAAGGAAGGCCTGATGACTCTACCCAGACGTACCCCTTCAGAAAGGCCGGGTGACTGTACTCAGAGGTACCTCGGAAGGAAGGCCTGGTGACTGTACCCAGAGGTACGTCGGAAGGAAGGCCTGGTGACTGTACCTAGAGATAACTCGGAAGAAAGGAGTGGTGACTGTACCCAGGGTAACTCCCAAGGAAAGCCTGGTGACTGTAACCAGAGGTACCTCGGAAGGAAGGCCTGCTGACTGTAGCCAGAGTTACCTCCGAAGGAAGGCCTGGTGACTGTACCCAGAGGTAACTCGGAAGAAATGCCTGGTGACTCTAAACAGAGGTACCTCGGGAGGAATCCCTGGTGACTGTACCCAGAGGTACCTCAGAAGGAAGGCCTGGTGATTGTTCCTAGAGATACCTCCGAAAGGAAGGCCTGGTGACTGTACACAGAAGTACCTCGGAAGAAAGGCCTGGTGACTGTACCCAGAGCTAACTCAGAAGAAAGACCTCGTGACTGTACCCAGAGGTACCTCAGAAGGAAGGCCTGGTGATTGTACCTAGAGGTACCTCGGAAGGAAGGCCTGGTGACTGTACCCAGAGGGACCTCAGAAATAAGCCCGGGTGCTGTACCCAGAGGTACCTCAGAAGGAAGGCCGTTGACTGTACCCAGAGGGACCTCGGAAGAAAGGCCTGCTGACTGTACCCAGAGAGAACTGAGAAAAAAGGCAGGGTGACTGTACCCAGAGGTACCTCAGAAGAAAGGCCTTTCACTCTACCCAGAGGTACCTCTGAAGGAACGCCTGGTGACTGTACCCAGAGGTACCTCAGAAGGAACGACTGGAGACTGTAACCAGAGGTACCTCGCAAAACGACCTCGTGAGTGTACCCAGAGGTACCTCGTAAACTAGTCCTGATGACAGTACCAACAGGTACTTCGGAAGGAAGGCCTGGAGACTGTACACAGATGTACCTCGGAAGAAAGGCCTGGTGACTGTACCCAGAGGTACCTGGGAAGAAATGCCTGATGACACTACCCAGAGGTACCTCGGAAAGAAGCCCTGCTGACTGTACCCAGAGGTACCTGGAAAGGAAGGCCTGGTGAATGTACCCAGAGGTACCTCGGAAAGAAGCCCTGCTGACTGTACCCACAGGTACCTGGAAAGGAAGTCCTGGTGACTGTACTCAGAGATACCTCAGAAGAAATACCTCGTGACTGTACCCAGAGGTACCTGAGAAGGAAGGCCTGGTGACTGTACCCAGAGGTACCTCGGAAGGAAGGCCTGGTCACTGTACCCAGAGCTAATTCTGAAGGAATGCCTGGTGACTGTACCCAGAGGTATCTCGTAAGAAAGGCCTGGTGACTGTACCCAGAGGTACCTCAGAAGCAAGGCCTGGTGACTGTACCAAGAGGTAAGTCGTAGGAAAGGTGTGGTGAGTGTACCCAGGGTAATTCCCACGGAAAGCCTGGTGACTGTAACCAGAGTTACCTCGGGAGGAAGGCCTGGTGAGTGTAACAAGAAGTACCTCAGAAGGAAAGCCTGATGACTCTACCCAAACGTACCCTTAATAAAGGCCGGATGACTGTACTCAGAGGTACCTCGGAAGGAAGGCCTGCTGACTCTACCCAGAGGGACCTCGGAAGGAAGGCCAGGTGACTGTACCCAGAGGTACCTTGGAAGGAAGGCCTGGTGACTGTACCCAGACGCACTTCGGAAGAAAGTCCTGGTGACTGTACTCAGAGGTACCTCGAAGGGAAGGCCTGGGGACTTTACCCAGGGATACCTTAGAAGGAATACCTGGTTACTGTACCCAGATGTACCTCGGAAGGAAGGCCTGGTGACTGTACCCAGAGATACCTGGGAAGAAATGCCTGATGACACTACCCAGAGGTACCTCGGAAGGAAGCCCTGCTGACTGTACCCAGAGGTACCTGGAAAGGAAGGCCTGGTGACTGTACCAAGAGGTACCTCGGAAGGAAGGCCTGGTGACTATACCTAGAGGTAACTCCGAAAGAGGCATGGTGACTGTACCCAGGGTATCTCCCAAGGAAAGCCAGGTGACTGCAGCCAGAGGTACCTCGGAAGAAAGGCCTGGTGACTGTTCCGAGAAATACCTCAGAAGGAAGGCCTGATGACTCTACCCAGACGTACCCTTTCAGAAAGGCCGGGTGACTGTACTCAGAGGTACCCCAGAAGAAAAACCTCGTGACTGTACCCAGTGGTACCTCAGAAGGAAGGCATGATGACTGTACTCAGAGGTACCTCGGAAGGAAGGCCTGGTCACTGTACCCAGAGCTAACTCTGAAGGAATGCCTGGTGACTGTACCCAGAGGTACCTCGTGAGAAAGGCCTGGTGACTGTACCCAGAGGTACCTCAGAAGAAAGGCCTAGAGACTGTTCCCAGAGGGACCTCAGAAAGAAGGCCGTGTGACTGTACCCAGAGATACCTCTGAAGGAAGGCCTGTTGACTCTACCCATAGTTACCTCAGAAGGAAAGCCTGGTGACTGTACCCGGAGGTACCTCGTAAGAAAGGTCTGGTGAGGGTACACAGACTTACCTCGGAAACAAGGGCTGGTGACTGTATCCAAAGGTACCTCAGAGGGAAGGTCTGGTGACTGTACCCAGAGGTAGATCGGAAGAAAAGCCTGGTGACTGTACCTAGAGGGACCTCAGAAATAATCCCGAGTGACTGTACCCAGAGGCACCTCCTAAGAAAGGCCTGGTGACTGTACCCAAAGGGACCTCGGAAGAAATGCCTGGTGACTGTACCCAGAGGGAACTGAGAAAGAAGGCCGGGTGACTGTACCCAGAGGTACCTGAGAAGGAAGGCCTTTGACTGTACCCAGAGGTACCTCTGAAGGAACGCCTGGTGACTGTACCCAAAGGTATCTCAGAAGGAAAGCCTGGTGACTGTACGCAGAGGTACCTCAGAAGGATGGCCTGGTGAGTCTACCCAGAGGTACTTTAGAAGGAAGGCCTGGTGACTCTACCCAGAGGTACCTCGGAAACAAAGCCTGATGACTGTACTCAGAGGTACCTCGGAAGGAAGGCCTGGGGACTATACCCAGAGGTACATCGGAAGGAAGGCCTGGTGACCATTCCCAGAGGTACCTCGGAAGGAAGGCCTGGTGACCGTACCCAGACGTACCTTGGAAGAAAGGCCTGGTGACTGTACCCAGAAGTACCTCGGAAGGAAGGCCTGGTAACTATACCCAGACGTATCTCTGAAGAAAGGCCTGGTGACTGTATTAAGAGTGGCCACGGAAGGAAGGCCTGGTTACTGTACCCAGAGTTACCTGAGAAGGAAGGCCTGGTGGGTGTACCCACAGGAACCTCAGATGGAAGGCCTGGTGACTGTACCCAGCGGTACCTCAGAATGAAAACCTGGTGATCGTACCCAGAGTTCCCTCTTAAGAAATGCCTGGTGACTGTACACAGAGATACCTCGGAAGGAACAGCTGGTGACTGTACCCGGCGATACTTCAGAAGAAAGACCTGGTGACTGTACCAAGAAGCACCTCAGAAGAAAGGCATGGTGACTATACCCAGAGGTACTTCGGAAGGAATGCCTGGTGACTGTACCCACAGGTACCTCGGAAGGAAGGCCTGGGGATTGTACCCAGAGGTACATCGGAAGGAAGGCCTGTTGAGCGTACCCAGAGATACCTCGGAAGGAAGGCTTGGTGACAGCACTCAGAGGTACCTGGGAAGGAAGGCCTGGTGACTGTACTCCGAGGTACCGCAGAAGGAATGCCTGGTGACAGTACCCAGACGTACCTCGGAAGAAAGTCCTGGTGAGTGTACTCAGAGGTACCTCGGAGGGAAGGTCTTGTGACTGTACCCAGAGTTACCTCGGAAGGAAGGCCTGGTGACTGCACCGAGAGGTTCCTCGGAAGGAAGGCCTGGTGAGTGTACCCAGGCGCACCTCGGAAGAAAGTTCTGGTGACTGTACTCAGAGGTACCACAGAAGGAAGGCCTGGGGACTTTACCCAGAGATAACTTAGAAGGAATGCCTGGTGACTGTACACAGATGTACCTCGGAAGGAAGGCCTGGTGACCGCGCCCAGAGGTACGTCGGAAGGAAGGTCTGGGGACCGTACCCAGAGGGACCTCGGAAGAAATGCTTGGTGACGGTACTCAGAAGTACCTGGGAAGGAAGGCCTGGTGACTGTACTCGGAGGTACCGCAGAAGGAAGCCCTGTTGACTGTACCCAGAGGTATCTCAGAAGGAAGGCATGGTGACTGTACCCAGAGGTACCGCGTAAAAAGGTCTGGTGAGTGTACCCAGATGTACCTCGGAAGGATGGTCTGGTGACTATACCCGGAGGTACCTCCGAAGGAAGGCCTGGTGACTGTACTCAGAGGTACCTCAGAAGAAATACCTCGTGACTGTACCCAGAGGTACCTGAGAAGGAAGGCCTGGTGACTGTACCCAGGGGAACCTCGGAAGGAAGGCCTGGTGACTGTACCTAGAGGTAAGTCCGAATGAGGCGTGGTGACTGTACCCAGGGCATCTCCCAAGGAAAGCCAGGTGACTGCAGCCAGAGGTACCTCGGAAGAAAGGCCTGCTGACTGTTCCGAGTAGTACCTCAGAAGGAAGGCCCGATGACTCTACCCAGACGTACCCCTTCAGAAAGGCCGGGTGACTGTACCCAGAGGTACCTCGGAAGGAAGGCCTGGTGACTGTACCCAGAGGTACGTCGGAAGGAAGGCCTGGTGACTGTACCTAGAGATAACTCGGAAGAAAGGAGTGGTGACTGTACCCAGGGTAACTCCCAAGGAAAGCCTGGTGACTGTAACCAGAGGTACCTCGGAAGGAAGGCCTGCTGACTGTAGCCAGAGTTACCTCCGAAGGAAGGCCTGGTGACTGTACCCAGAGGTAACTCGGAAGAAATGCCTGGTGACTCTAAACAGAGGTACCTCGGGAGGAATCCCTGGTGACTGTACCCAGAGGTACCTCAGAAGGAAGGCCTGGTGATTGTTCCTAGAGATACCTCCGAAAGGAAGGCCTGGTGACAGTACCCAGGGGAACCTCGGAAGGAAGGCTTGGTGACTGTACCTAGAGGTAAGTCCGAATGAGGCGTGGTGACTGTACCCAGGGCATCTCCCAAGGAAAGCCAGGTGACTGCAGCCAGAGGTACCTCGGAAGAAAAGCCTGCTGACTGTTCCGAGAATTACCTCAGAAGGAAGGCCTGATGACTCTACCCAGACGTACCCCTTACGAAAGGCCGGGTGACTGTACTCAGAGGTACCTCGGAAGGAAGGCCTGGTGACTGTACCCAGAGGTACGTCGGAAGGAAGGCCTGGTGACTGTACCTAGAGATAACTCGGAAGAAAGGAGTGGTGACTGTACCCAGGGTAACTCCCAAGGAAAGCCTGGTGACTGTAACCAGAGGTACCTCGGAAGGAAGGCCTGCTGACTGTAGCCAGAGTTACCTCCGAAGGAAGGCCTGGTGACTGTACCCAGAGGTAACTCGGAAGAAATGCCTGGTGACTCTAAACAGAGGTACCTCGGGAGGAATCCCTGGTGACTGTACCCAGAGGTACCTCAGAAGGAAGGCCTGGTGATTGTTCCTAGAGATACCTCCGAAAGGAAGGCCTGGTGACTGTACACAGAAGTACCTCGGAAGAAAGGCCTGGTGACTGTACCCAGAGCTAACTCAGAAGAAAGACCTCGTGACTGTACCCAGAGGTACCTCAGAAGGAAGGCCTGGTGATTGTACCTAGAGGTACCTCGGAAGGAAGGCCTGGTGACTGTACCCAGAGGGACCTCAGAAATAAGCCCGGGTGCTGTACCCAGAGGTACCTCAGAAGGAAGGCCGTTGACTGTACCCAGAGGGACCTCGGAAGAAAGGCCTGCTGACTGTACCCAGAGGGAACTGACAAAGAAGGCAGAGTGACTGTACCCAGAGGGACCTCAGAAGGAAGGCCTTTGACTGTACCCAGAGGTACCCCTGAAGGAACGCCTGGTGATTGTACCCATAGGTACCTCAGAAGGAACGACTGGAGACTGTAACCAGAGGTACCTCTTAAGAACGGCCTGGTGAGTGTACCCAGAGGTACCTCGGAAACTAGTCCTGATGACTTTACCCACAGGTACTTCGGAAGGAAGGCCTGGAGACTGTACCTAGACGTACCTCGGAAGAAAGGCCTGGTGACTGTAGTCAGAGGTACCTCGGAAGGAAGGCCTGGTGTCTGTATCCAGGGGTACCTCGGAAGGAAGGCCTGGTGACTGTACCCAGAGGTACCTCGGAAGGAAGGCCTAGTGACTGTACCCAGAGCTAACTCAGAAGGAGCGCCTGGTGATTGTACCCAGAGGTACTTCGGAAGGAAAGCCTGGTGGCTTAACTGAGAAGTGCTTCGGAAGGAAGGCCTGGTGACCGTACCCAGAGGTACCTCGAAAGAAATGCTTGGTGACGGTACTTAGAAGTACCTGGGAAGGAAGGACTGGTGACAGTACTCGGAGGTACCGCAGAAGGAAGGCCTGGTGACTGTACCCAGGGGTATCTCAGAAGGAAGGCCTGGTGACTGTACCCAGAGGTAACTCGTAAGGAAGGCCTGGTGACTGTACCCAGAGGTACCTGAGAAGGAATGCCTGGTGACTGTACTCAGAGGTACCGCGGAAAAAAGGCCTGGTGAGTGTACCCAGAGGTACCTTGGAAGGATGGCCTGGTGACTGTAGTCACAGGTACCTCGGAAGGAAGGCCTGGTGACTGTAGTCAGAGGTACCTCGTAAGGAAGGCCTGGTGACTATACCCAGGGGTACCTCAGAAGGAAGGCATGATGACTGTACTCAGAGGTACCTCGGAAGGAAGGCCTGGTCACTGTACCCAGAGCTAACTCTGAAGGAATGCCTGGTGACTGTACCCAGAGTTACTTCGTGAGAAAGGCCTGTTGACTGTACCCAGAGGTACCTCAGAAGAAAGGCCTAGAGACTGTTCCCAGAGGGACCTCAGAAAGAAGGCCGTGTGACTGTACCCAGCGGTACCTCAGAAGGAATGCCTGGTGACTGTACTCAGAGGTACCACGGAAAAAAGGCGTGGTGAGTGTACCCAGAGGTACTTCGGAAGGATGGCCTGGTGACTATACCCAGAGGTACCTCCGAAGGAAGGACTGGTGACTGTACCTAGAGGTATCTCGGAGGGAGGGCATAGTGACTTTACCCAGAGGTACCTCGGAAGGAAGGTCCAGAGACTGCACCCAAAGGTACCTCGGAACAAAGGCCCGGTGACTGTACCCAGAGGTATCTCAGAAGCAAGACCTGGTGACTCTACACAGAGGTACCTCAGAAGGAAGGCCTGGTGACTCTACCCAGAGGTACCTTGGAAGGAAGGCCTGGTGACTACCCAGACGTACCTCCGAAGAAAGGCCTGGTGACTGTACTCAGAGGTACCCCAGAAGAAAAACCTCGTGACTGTACCCAGTGGTACCTCAGAAGGAAGGCATGATGACTGTACCCAGAGGTACCTCGGAAGGAAGGCCTGGTCACTGTACCCAGAGCTAACTCTGAAGGAATGCCTGGTGACTGTACCCAGAGGTACCTCAGAAGAAAGGCCTAGAGACTGTTCCCAGAGGGACCTCAGAAAGAAGGCCGTGTGACTGTACCCAGAGATACCTCTGAAGGAAGGCCTGTTGACTCTACCCATAGGTACCTCAGAAGGAAAGCCTGGTGACTGTACCCGGAGGTACCTCGTAAGAAAGGCCTGGTGAGGGTACACAGACTTACCTCGGAAACAAGGGCTGGTGACTGTATCCAAAGGTACCTCAGAGGGAAGGTCTGGTGACTGTACCCAGAGGTAGATCGGAAGAAAAGCCTGGTGACTGTACCTAGAGGGACCTCAGAAATAATCCCGGGTGACTGTACCCGGAGGTACCTCCTAAGAAAGGCCTGGTGACTGTACCCAAAGGGACCTCGGAAGAAAGGCCTGGTGACTGTACCCAGAGGGAACTGAGAAAGAAGGCCGGGTGACTGTACCCAGAGGTACCTGAGAAGGAAGGCCTTTGACTGTACCCAGAGGTACCTCTGAAGGAACGCCTGGTGACTGTACCCAAAGGTATCTCAGAAGGAAAGCCTGGTGACTGTACGCAGAGGTACCTCAGAAGGATGGCCTGGTGAGTCTACCCAGAGGTACTTTAGAAGGAAGGCCTGGTGACTCTACCCAGAGGTACCTCGGAAACAAAGCCTGATGACTGTACTCAGAGGTACCTCGGAAGGAAGGCCTGGGGACTATACCCAGAGGTACATCGGAAGGAAGGCCTGGTGACCATTCCCAGAGGTACCTCGGAAGGAAGGCCTGGTGACCGTACCCAGACGTACCTTGGAAGAAAGGCCTGGTGACTGTACCCAGAAGTACCTCGGAAGGAAGGCCTGGTAACTATACCCAGACGTATCTCTGAAGAAAGGCCTGGTGACTGTATTAAGAGTGGCCACGGAAGGAAGGACTGGTTACTGTACCCAGAGTTACCTGAGAAGGAAGGCCTGGTGGGTGTACCCACAGGAACCTCAGATGGAAGGCCTGGTGACTGTACCCGGCGGTACCTCAGAATGAAAACCTGGTGATTGTACCCAGAGTTCCCTCTTAAGAAATGCCTGGTGACTGTACACAGAGATACCTCGGAAGGAAGAGCTGGTGACTGTACCCGGCGATATTTCAGAAGAAAGACCTGGTGACTGTACCAAGAAGCACCTCAGAAGAAAGGCATGGTGACTATACCCTGAGGTACTTCGGAAGGAATGCCTGGTGACTGTACCCACAGGTACCTCGGAAGGAAGGCCTGGGGATTGTACCCAGAGGTACATCGGAAGGAAGGCCTGTTGAGCGTACCCAGAGATACCTCGGAAGGAAGGCTTGGTGACAGCACTCAGAGGTACCTGGGAAGGAAGGCCTGGTGACTGTACTCCGAGGTACCGCAGAAGGAATGCCTGGTGACAGTACCCAGACGTACCTCGGAAGAAAGTCCTGGTGAGTGTACTCAGAGGTACCTCGGAGGGAAGGTCTTGTGACTGTACCCAGAGTTACCTCGGAAGGAAGGCCTGGTGACTGCACCGAGAGGTTCCTCGGAAGGAAGGCCTGGTGAGTGTACCCAGACGCACCTCGGAAGAAAGTTCTGGTGACTGTACTCAGAGGTACCGCAGAAGGAAGGCCTGGGGACTTTACCCAGAGATAACTTAGAAGGAATGCCTGGTGACTGTACACAGATGTACCTCGGAAGGAAGGCCTGGTGACCGCGCCCAGAGGTACGTCGGAAGGAAGGTCTGGGGACCGTACCCAGAGGGACCTCGGAAGAAATGCTTGGTGACGGTACTCAGAAGTACCTGGGAAGGAAGGCCTGGTGACTGTACTCGGAGGTACCGCAGAAGGAAGCCCTGTTGACTGTACCCAGAAGTATCTCAGAAGGAAGGCATGGTGACTGTACCCAGAGGTACCTCGGAAGGAAGGCCTAGTGACTGTACCCAGAGGTACCTCAGAAGGAATGCCTGGTGACTGTACTCAGAGGTACCGCGGAAAAAGGTCTGGTGAGTGTACCCAGATGTACCTCGGAAGGATGGTCTGGTGACTATACCCGGAGGTACCTCCGAAGGAAGGCCTGGTGACTGTACTCAGAGGTACCTCAGAAGAAATACCTCGTGACTGTACCCAGAGGTACCTGAGAAGGAAGGCCTGGTGACTGTACCCAGGGGAACCTCGGAAGGAAGGCCTGGTGACTGTACCTAGAGGTAAGTCCGAATGAGGCGTGGTGACTGTACCCAGGGCATCTCCCAAGGAAAGCCAGGTGACTGCAGCCAGAGGTACCTCGGAAGAAAGGCCTGCTGACTGTTCCGAGAAGTACCTCAGAAGGAAGGCCTGATGACTCTACCCAGACGTACCCCTTCAGAAAGGCCGGGTGACTGTACTCAGAGGTACCTCGGAAGGAAGGCCTGGTGACTGTACCCAGAGGTACGTCGGAAGGAAGGCCTGGTGACTGTACCTAGAGATAACTCGGAAGAAAGGAGTGGTGACTGTACCCAGGGTAACTCCCAAGGAAAGCCTGGTGACTGTAACCAGAGGTACCTCGGAAGGAAGGCCTGCTGACTGTAGCCAGAGTTACCTCCGAAGGAAGGCCTGGTGACTGTACCCAGAGGTAACTCGGAAGAAATGCCTGGTGACTCTAAACAGAGGTACCTCGGGAGGAATCCCTGGTGACTGTACCCAGAGGTACCTCAGAAGGAAGGCCTGGTGATTGTTCCTAGAGATACCTCCGAAAGGAAGGCCTGGTGACTGTACACAGAAGTACCTCGGAAGAAAGGCCTGGTGACTGTACCCAGAGCTAACTCAGAAGAAAGACCTCGTGACTGTACCCAGAGGTACCTCAGAAGGAAGGCCTGGTGATTGTACCTAGAGGTACCTCGGAAGGAAGGCCTGGTGACTGTACCCAGAGGGACCTCAGAAATAAGCCCGGGTGCTGTACCCAGAGGTACCTCAGAAGGAAGGCCGTTGACTGTACCCAGAGGGACCTCGGAAGAAAGGCCTGCTGACTGTACCCAGAGGGAACTGAGAAAGAAGGCAGAGTGACTGTACCCAGAGGGACCTCAGAAGGAAGGCCTTTGACTGTACCCAGAGGTACCCCTGAAGGAATGCCTGGTGATTATACCCATAGGTACCTCAGAAGGAACGACTGGAGACTGTAACCAGAGGTACCTCGTAAGAACGGCCTGGTGAGTGTACCCAGAGGTACCTCGGAAACTAGTCCTGATGACTGTACCCACAGGTACTTCGGAAGGAAGGCCTGGAGACTGTACCTAGACGTACCTCGGAAGAAAGGCCTGGTGACTGTAGTCAGAGGTACCTCGGAAGGAAGGCCTGGTGTCTGTACCCAGGGGTACCTCGGAAGGAAGGCCTGGTGACTGTACCCAGAGGTACCTCGGAAGGAAGGCCTAGTGACTGTACCCAGAGCTAACTCAGAAGGAGCGCCTGGTGATTGTACCCAGAGGTACTTCGGAAGGAAAGCCTGGTGGCTTAACTGAGAAGTGCTTCGGAAGGAAGGCCTGGTGACCGTACCCAGAGGTACCTTGAAAGAAATGCTTGGTGACGGTACTTAGAAGTACCTGGGAAGGAAGGCCTGGTGACAGTACTCGGAGGTACCGCAGAAGGAAGGCCTGGTGACTGTACCCAGGGGTATCTCAGAAGGAAGGCCTGGTGACTGTACCCAGAGGTAACTCGTAAGGAAGGCCTGGTGACTGTACCCAGAGGTACCTGAGAAGGAATGCCTGGTTACTGTTCTCAGAGGTACCGCGGAAAAAAGGCCTGGTGAGTGTACCCAGAGGTACCTCGGAAGGATGGCCTGGTGACTGTAGTCACAGGTACCTCGGAAGGAAGGCCTGGTGACTGTAGTCAGAGGTACCTCGTAAGGAAGGCCTGGTGACTATACCCAGGGGTACCTCGGAAGGAAGGCCTGGTGAGTGTACCCAGACGCACCTCGGAAGAAAGTCCTGGTGACTGTACTCAGAGGTACCGCAGAAGGAAGGCCTGGGGACTTTACCCAGAGATAACTTAGAAGGAATGCCTGGTGACTGTACACAGATGTACCTCGGAAGGAAGGCCTGGTGACCGCGCCCAGAGGTACGTCGGAAGGAAGGTCTGGGGACCGTACCCAGAGGGACCTCGGAAGAAATGCTTGGTGACGGTACTCAGAAGTACCTGGGAAGGAAGGCCTGGTGACTGTACTCGGAAGTACCGCAGAAGGAAGTCCTGTTGACTGTACCCAGAGGTATCTCAGAAGGAAGGCGTGGTGACTGTACCCAGAGGTACCTCGGAAGGAAGGCCTGGTGACTGTACCCAGAGGTACCTCAGAAGGAATGCCTGGTGACTGTACTCAGAGGTACCGCGGAAAAAGGTCTGGTGAGTGTACCCAGATGTACCTCGGAAGGATGGTCTGGTGACTATACCCGGAGGTACCTCCGAACGAAGGACTGGTGACTGTACCCAGAGGAATCTCGGAGGGAAGGCCCAGTGACTTTACCCAGAGGTACCTCGGAAGGAAGACTTGGTGACAGCACTCAGAGGTACCTCGGAAGGAAGGCCTGGTGACTGTACCCAGAGGGACCTCAGAAATAAGCCCGGGTGCTGTACCCAGAGGTACCTCAGAAGGAAGGCCGTTGACTGTACCCAGAGGGACCTCGGAAGAAAGGCCTGCTGACTGTACCCAGAGAGAACTGAGAAAAAAGGCAGAGTGACTGTACCCAGAGGTACCTCAGAAGGAAGGCCTTTCACTGTACCCAGAGGTACCTCTGAAGGAACGCCTGGTGACTGTACCCAGAGGTACCTCAGAAGGAACGACTGGAGACTGTAACCAGAGGTACCTCGCAAAACGGCCTGGTGAGTGTACCCAGAGGTACCTCGGAAACTAGTCCTGATGACAGTACCAACAGGTACTTCGGAAGGAAGGCCTGGAGACTCTACCCAGACGTACCTCGGAAGAAAGGCCTGGTGACTGTAGTCAGAGGTACCTCGGAAGGAAGGCCTGGTGACTGTTCCGAGAAGTACCTCAGAAGGAAGGCCTGATGACTCTACCCAGACGTACCCCTTAAGAAAGGCCGGGTGACTGTACTCAGAGGTACCTCGGAAGGAAGGCCTGGTGACTGTACCCAGAGGTACCTCAGAAGCAAGGCCTGGTGACTGTACCAAGAGGTAACTCGTAGGAAAGGCGTGGTGTGTGTACCCAGGGTAATTCCCACGGAAAGCCTGGTGACTGTAACCAGAGTTACCTCGGGAGGAAGGCCTGGTGACTGTAACGAGAAGTTCCTCAGAAGAAAAGCCTGATGACTCTACCCAAACGTACCCCTTAATAAAGGCCGGATGACTGTACTCAGAGGTACCTCGGAAGGAAGGCCTGCTGACTCTACCCAGAGGGACCTCGGAAGGAAGGCCAGGTGACTGTACCCAGAGGTACCTGGAAAGGAAGGCCCGGTGATTGTACCCAGAGGTACCTCGGAAGGAAGGCCTGGTGACTGTACCCAGAGATACCTGGGAAGAAATGCCTGATGACACTACCCAGAGGTACCTCGGAAGGAAGCCCTGCTGACTGTACCCAGAGGTACCTGGAAAGGAAGGCCTGGTGACTGTCCTCAGAGGTACCTCAGAAGAAATACCTCGTGACTGTACCCAGACGTACCTGAGAAGGAAGGCCTGGTGACTGTACCCAGGGGTACCTCGGAACGAAGGCCTGGTGACTGTACCTAGAGGTAACTCCGAAAGAGGCGTGGTGACTGTACCCAGGGTATCTCCCAAGGAAAGCCAGGTGACTGCAGCCAGAGGTACCTCGGAAGAAAGGCCTGCTGACTGTTCCGAGAAGCACCTCAGAAGGAAGGCCTGATGATTCTACCCAGACGTACGCCTTCAGAAAGACCGGGTGACTGTACTCAGAGGTACCTCGGAAGGAAGGCCTGGTGACTGTACCCAGAGGTACGTCGGAAGGAAGGCCTGGTGACTGTACCTAGAGATAACTCGGAAGAAAGGAGTGGTGACTGTACCCAGGGTAACTCCCAAGGAAAGCCTGGTGACTGTAACCAGAGGTACCTCGGAAGGAAGGCCTGCTGACTGTAGCCAGAGTTACCTCCGAAGGAAGGCCTGGTGACTGTACCCAGAGGTAACTCGGAAGAAATGCCTGGTGACTCTAAACAGAGGTACCTCGGGAGGAATCCCTGGTGACTGTACCCAGAGGTACCTCAGAAGGAAGGCCTGGTGATTGTTCCTAGAGATACCTCCGAAAGGAAGGCCTGGTGACTGTACACAGAAGTACCTCGGAAGAAAGGCCTGGTGACTGTACCCAGAGCTAACTCAGAAGAAAGACCTCGTGACTGTACCCAGAGGTACCTCAGAAGGAAGGCCTGGTGATTGTACCTAGAGGTACCTCGGAAGGAAGGCCTGGTGACTGTACCCAGAGGGACCTCAGAAATAAGCCCGGGTGCTGTACCCAGAGGTACCTCAGAAGGAAGGCCGTTGACTGTACCCAGAGGGACCTCGGAAGAAAGGCCTGCTGACTGTACCCAGAGGGAACTGAGAAAGAAGGCAGAGTGACTGTACCCAGAGGGACCTCAGAAGGAAGGCCTTTGACTGTACCCAGAGGTACCCCTGAAGGAACGCCTGGTGATTGTACCCATAGGTACCTCAGAAGGAACGACTGGAGACTGTAACCAGAGGTACCTCTTAAGAACGGCCTGGTGAGTGTATCCAGAGGTACCTCGGAAACTAGTCCTGATGACTGTACCCACAGGTACTTCGGAAGGAAGGCCTGGAGACTGTACCCAGACGTACCTCGGAAGAAAGGCCTGGTGACTGTAGTCAGAGGTACCTCGGAAGGAAGGCCTGGTGACTGTACCCAGGGGTACCTGGGAAGGAAGGCCTGGCGACTGTACACAGAAGCACCTCGGAAGAAAGGCCTGGTGACTGTACCCAGTGGTACCTCGGAAGGAAGGCCTAGTGACTGTACCCAGAGCTAACTCAGAAGGAGCGCCTGGTGATTGTACCCAGAGGTACTTGGGAAGGAAAGCCTGGTGGCTTAACTCAGAAGTGCCTCGGAAGGAAGGCCTGGTGACCGTACCCAGAGGTACCTCGAAAGAAATGCTTGGTGACGGTACTTAGAAGTATCTGGGAAGGAAGGACTGGTGACAGTACTCGGAGGTACCGCAGAAGGAAGGCCTGGTGACTGTACCCAGGGGTATCTCAGAAGGAAGGCCTGATGACTGTACCCAGAGGTACCTGAGAAGGAATGCCTGGTGACTGTACTCAGAGGTACCGCGGAAAAAAGGCCTGGTGAGTGTACCCAGAGGTACCTCGGAAGGATGGCCTGGTGACTATACCCAGAGGTACCTCCGAAGGAAGGACTGGTGACTGTACCCAGAGGTATCTCGGAGGGAGGGCATAGTGACTTTACCCAGAGGTACCTCGATAGGAAGGTCCAGAGACTGTACCCAAAGGTACCTCGGAAGGAAGGCCCGGTGAGTGTACCCAGAGGTATCTCAGAAGCAAGACCTGGTGACTGTACCCAGAGGTACCTCAGAAGGAATGCCTGGTGACTGTACTCAGAGGTACCGTGGAAAAAAGGCCTGGTGAGTGTACCCAGAGGTACCTCGGAAGGAAGGTCTGGTGACTCTACCCAGAGGTACCTTGGAAGGAAGGCCTGGTGACTACCCAGACGTACCTCCGAAGAAAGGCCTGGTGACTGTACTCAGAGGTACCCCAGAAGAAAAACCTCGTGACTGTACCCAGTGGTACCTCAGAAGGAAGGCATGATGACTGTACTCAGAGGTACCTCGGAAGGAAGGCCTGGTCACTGTACCCAGAGCTAACTCTGAAGGAATGCCTGGTGACTGTACCCAGAGTTACTTCGTGAGAAAGGCCTGGTGACTGTACCCAGAGGTACCTCAGAAGAAAGGCCTAGAGACTGTTCCCAGAGGGACCTCAGAAAGAAGGCCGTGTGACTGTACCCAGAGATACCTCTGAAGGAAGGCCTGTTGACTCTACCCGTACGTACTCAGAAGGAAAGCCTGGTGACTGTACCCGCAGGTACGTCGTAAGAAAGGTCTGGTGAGGGTACACAGACTTACCTCGGAAACAAGGGCTGGTGACTGTATCCAAAGGGACCTCAGAGGGAAGGTCTGGTGACTGTACCCAGAGGTAGATCGGAAGAAAAGCCTGGTGACTGTACCTAGAGGGACCTCAGAAATAATCCCGGGTGACTGTACCCAGAGGTACCTCAGAAGGAAGGGCGGTGACTGTACCCAGAGGTACCTCCTAAGAAAGGCCTGGTGACTGTACCCAGAGGGACCTCAGAAATAAGCCCGGGTGCTGTACCCAGAGGTACCTCAGAAGGAAGGCCGTTGACTGTACCCAGAGGGACCTCGGAAGAAAGGCCTGCTGACTGTACCCAGAGGGAACTGAGAAAAAAGGCAGGGTGACTGTACCCAGAGGTACCTCAGAAGGAAGGCCTTTCACTGTACCCAGAGGTACCTCTGAAGGAACGCCTGGTGACTGTACCCAGAGGTACCTCAGAAGGAACGACTGGAGACTGTAACCAGAGGTACCTCGCAAAACGGCCTGGTGAGTGTACCCAGAGGTACCTCGGAAACTAGTCCTGATGACAGTACCAACAGGTACTTCGGAAGGAAGGCCTGGAGACTCTACCCAGACGTACCTCGGAAGAAAGGCCTGGTGACTGTAGTCAGAGGTACCTCGGAAGGAAGGCCTGGTGACTGTACCCAGAGGTACCTGGGAAGAAATGCCTGATGACACTACCCAGAGGTACCTCGGAAAGAAGCCCTGCTGACTGTACCCAGAGGTACCTGGAAAGGAAGTCCTGGTGACTGTACTCAGAGGTACCTCAGAAGAAATACCTCGTGACTGTACCCAGAGGTACCTGAGAAGGAAGGCCTGGTGACTGTACCCAGAGGTACCTCGGAAGGAAGGCCTGGTCACTGTACCCAGAGCTAATTCTGAAGGAATGCCTGGTGACTGTACCCAGAGGTACCTCGTAAGAAAGGCCTGGTGACTGTACCCAGAGGTACCTCAGAAGCAAGGCCTGGTGACTGTACCAAGAGGTAACTCGTAGGAAAGGCGTGGTGAGTGTACCCAGGGTAATTCCCACGGAAAGCCTGGTGACTGTAACCAGAGTTACCTCGGGAGGAAGGCCTGGTGACTGTAACGAGAAGTTCCTCAGAAGAAAAGCCTGATGACTCTACCCAAACGTACCCCTTAATAAAGGCCGGATGACTGTACTCAGAGGTACCTCGGAAGGAAGGCCTGCTGACTCTACCCAGAGGGACCTCGGAAGGAAGGCCAGGTGACTGTACCCAGAGGTACCTGGAAAGGAAGGCCCGGTGATTGTACCCAGAGGTACCTCGGAAGGAAGGCCTGGTGACTGTACCCAGACGCACTTCGGAAGAAAGTCCTGGTGACTGTATTCAGAGCTACCTCGGAAGGAAGGCCTGGGGACTTTACCCAGGGATACCTTAGAAGGAATGCCTGGTTACTGTACCCAGATGTACCTCGGAAGGAAGGCCTGGTGACTGTACCCAGAGATACCTGGGAAGAAATGCCTGATGACACTACCCAGAGGTACCTCGGAAGGAAGCCCTGCTGACTGTACCCAGAGGTACCTGGAAAGGAAGGCCTGGTGACTGTCCTCAGAGGTACCTCAGAAGAAATACCTCGTGACTGTACCCAGACGTACCTGAGAAGGAAGGCCTGGTGACTGTACCCAGGGGTACCTCGGAACGAAGGCCTGGTGACTGTACCTAGAGGTAACTCCGAAAGAGGCGTGGTGACTGTACCCAGGGTATCTCCCAAGGAAAGCCAGGTGACTGCAGCCAGAGGTACCTCGGAAGAAAGGCCTGCTGACTGTTCCGAGAAGCACCTCAGAAGGAAGGCCTGATGACTCTACCCAGACATACGCCTTCAGAAAGACCGGGTGACTGTACTCAGAGGTACCTCGGAAGGAAGGCCTGGTGACTGTACCCAGAGGTACGTCGGAAGGAAGGCCTGGTGACTGTACCTAGAGATAACTCGGAAGAAAGGAGTGGTGACTGTACCCAGGGTAACTCCCAAGGAAAGCCTGGTGACTGTAACCAGAGGTACCTCGGAAGGAAGGCCTGCTGACTGTAGCCAGAGTTACCTCCGAAGGAAGGCCTGGT
This sequence comes from Loxodonta africana, assembly GCF_030014295.1. Lineage (NCBI taxonomy): Eukaryota > Metazoa > Chordata > Mammalia > Proboscidea > Elephantidae > Loxodonta > Loxodonta africana. Next base: position 296,565 of record NW_026975229.1, on the reverse strand, counting down.
GACTGTACCCAGAGGTAACTCGGAAGAAATGCCTGGTGACTCTAAACAGAGGTACCTCGGGAGGAATCCCTGGTGACTGTACCCAGAGGTACCTCAGAAGGAAGGCCTGGTGATTGTTCCTAGAGATACCTCCGAAAGGAAGGCCTGGTGACTGTACACAGAAGTACCTCGGAAGAAAGGCCTGGTGACTGTACCCAGAGCTAACTCAGAAGAAAGACCTCGTGACTGTACCCAGAGGTACCTCAGAAGGAAGGCCTGGTGATTGTACCTAGAGGTACCTCGGAAGGAAGGCCTGGTGACTGTACCCAGAGGGACCTCAGAAATAAGCCCGGGTGCTGTACCCAGAGGTACCTCAGAAGGAAGGCCGTTGACTGTACCCAGAGGGACCTCGGAAGAAAGGCCTGCTGACTGTACCCAGAGGGAACTGAGAAAGAAGGCAGAGTGACTGTACCCAGAGGGACCTCAGAAGGAAGGCCTTTGACTGTACCCAGAGGTACCCCTGAAGGAACGCCTGGTGATTGTACCCATAGGTACCTCAGAAGGAACGACTGGAGACTGTAACCAGAGGTACCTCTTAAGAACGGCGTGATGAGTGTATCCAGAGGTACCTCGGAAACTAGTCCTGATGACTGTACCCACAGGTACTTCGGAAGGAAGGCCTGGAGACTGTACCCAGACGTACCTCGGAAGAAAGGCCTGGTGACTGTAGTCAGAGGTACCTCGGAAGGAAGGCCTGGTGACTGTACCCAGGGGTACCTGGGAAGGAAGGCCTGGCGACTGTACACAGAAGCACCTCGGAAGAAAGGCCTGGTGACTGTACCCAGTGGTACCTCGGAAGGAAGGCCTAGTGACTGTACCCAGAGCTAACTCAGAAGGAGCGCCTGGTGATTGTACCCAGAGGTACTTGGGAAGGAAAGCCTGGTGGCTTAACTCAGAAGTGCCTCGGAAGGAAGGCCTGGTGACCATACCCAGAGGTACCTCGAAAGAAATGCTTGCTGACGGTACTTAGAAGTACCTGGGAAGGAAGGACTGGTGACAGTACTCGGAGGTACCGCAGAAGGAAGGCCTGGTGACTGTACCCAGGGGTATCTCAGAAGGAAGGCCTGGTGACTGTACCCAGAGGTAACTCGTAAGGAAGGCCTGGTGACTGTACCCAGAGGTACCTGAGAAGGAATGCCTGGTGACTGTACTCAGACGTACCGCGGAAAAAAGGCCTGGTGAGTGTACCCAGAGGTACCTCGGAAGGATGGCCTGGTGACTATACCCAGAGGTACCTCCGAAGGAAGGACTGGTGACTGTACCCAGAGGTATCTCGGAGGGAGGGCATAGTGACTTTACCCAGAGGTACCTCGGAAGGAAGGTCCAGAGACTGTACCCAAAGGTACCTCGGAAGAAAGGCCCGGGGACTGTACCCAGAGGTATCTCAGAAGCAAGACCTGGTGACTGTACCCAGAGGTACCTCAGAAGGAATGCCTGGTGACTGTACTCAGAGGTACCGTGGAAAAAAGGCCTGGTGAGTGTACCCAGAGGTACCTCGGAAGGAAGGTCTGGTGACTCTACCCAGAGGTACATTAGAAGGAAGGCCTGGTGACTACCCAGACGTACCTCCGAAGAAAGGCCTGGTGACTGTACTCAGAGGTACCCCAGAAGGAAAACCTCGTGACTGTACCCAGTGGTACCTCAGAAGGAAGGCATGATGACTGTACTCAGAGGTACCTCGGAAGGAAGGCCTGGTCACTGTACCCAGAGCTAACTCTGAAGGAATGCCTGGTGACTGTACCCAGAGTTACTTCGTGAGAAAGGCCTGGTGACTGTACCCAGAGGTACCTCAGAAGAAAGGCCTAGAGATTGTTCCCAGAGGGACCTCAGAAAGAAGGCCGTGTGACTGTACCCAGAGATACCTCTGAAGGAAGGCCTGTTGACTCTACCCGTACGTACTCAGAAGGAAAGCCTGGTGACTGTACCCGCAGGTACGTCGTAAGAAAGGTCTGGTGAGGGTACACAGACTTACCTCGGAAACAAGGGCTGGTGACTGTATCCAAAGGTACCTCAGAGGGAAGGTCTGGTGACTGTACCCAGAGGTAGATCGGAAGAAAAGCCTGGTGACTGTACCCAGAGGTACCTCAGAAGGAAGGGCGATGACTGTACCCAGAGGTACCTCCTAAGAAAGGCCTGGTGACTGTACCCAGAGGGACCTCAGAAATAAGCCCGGGTGCTGTACCCAGAGGTACCTCAGAAGGAAGGCCGTTGACTGTACCCAGAGGGACCTCGGAAGAAAGGCCTGCTGACTGTACCCAGAGGGAACTGAGAAAAAAGGCAGGGTGACTGTACCCAGAGGTACCTCAGAAGGAAGGCCTTTCACTGTACCCAGAGGTACCTCTGAAGGAACGCCTGGTGACTGTACCCAGAGGTACCTCAGAAGGAACGACTGGAGACTGTAACCAGAGGTACCTCGCAAAACGGCCTGGTGAGTGTACCCAGAGGTACCTCGGAAACTAGTCCTGATGACAGTACCAACAGGTACTTGGGAAGGAAGGCCTGGAGACTCTACCCAGACGTACCTCGGAAGAAAGGCCTGGTGACTGTAGTCAGAGGTACCTCGGAAGGAAGGCCTGGTGACTGTACCCAGAGGTACCTGGGAAGAAATGCCTGATGACACTACCCAGAGGTACCTCGGAAAGAAGCCCTGCTGACTGTACCCAGAGGTACCTGGAAAGGAAGTCCTGGTGACTGTACTCAGAGGTACCTCAGAAGAAATACCTCGTGACTGTACCCAGAGGTACCTGAGAAGGAAGGCCTGGTGACTGTACCCAGAGGTACCTCGGAAGGAAGGCCTGGTCACTGTACCCAGAGCTAATTCTGAAGGAATGCCTGGTGACTGTACCCAGAGGTACCTCGTAAGAAAGGCCTGGTGACTGTACCCAGAGGTACCTCAGAAGCAAGGCCTGGTGACTGTACCAAGAGGTAAGTCGTAGGAAAGGCGTGGTGAGTGTACCCAGGGTAATTCCCACGGAAAGCCTGGTGACTGTAACCAGAGTTACCTCGGGAGGAAGGCCTGGTGACTGTAACGAGAAGTTCCTCAGAAGAAAAGCCTGATGACTCTACCCAAACGTACCCCTTAATAAAGGCCGGATGACTGTACTCAGAGGTACCTCGGAAGGAAGGCCTGCTGACTCTACCCAGAGGGACCTCGGAAGGAAGGCCAGGTGACTGTACCCAGAGGTACCTGGAAAGGAAGGCCCGGTGATTGTACCCAGAGGTACCTCGGAAGGAAGGCCTGGTGACTGTACCCAGACGCACTTCGGAAGAAAGTCCTGGTGACTGTATTCAGAGCTACCTCGGAAGGAAGGCCTGGGGACTTTACCCAGGGATACCTTAGAAGGAATGCCTGGTTACTGTACCCAGATGTACCTCGGAAGGAAGGCCTGGTGACTGTACCCAGAGATACCTGGGAAGAAATGCCTGATGACACTACCCAGAGGTACCTCGGAAGGAAGCCCTGCTGACTGTACCCAGAGGTACCTGGAAAGGAAGGCCTGGTGACTGTCCTCAGAGGTACCTCAGAAGAAATACCTCGTGACTGTACCCAGACGTACCTGAGAAGGAAGGCCTGGTGACTGTACCCAGGGGTACCTCGGAACGAAGGCCTGGTGACTGTACCTAGAGGTAACTCCGAAAGAGGCGTGGTGACTGTACCCAGGGTATCTCCCAAGGAAAGCCAGGTGACTGCAGCCAGAGGTACCTCGGAAGAAAGGCCTGCTGACTGTTCCGAGAAGTACCTCAGAAGGAAGGCCTGATGACTCTACCCAGACGTACCCCTTCAGAAAGGCCGGGTGACTGTACTCAGAGGTACCTCGGAAGGAAGGCCTGGTCACTGTACCCAGAGCTAACTCTGAAGGAATGCCTGGTGACTGTACCCAGAGTTACTTCGTGAGAAAGGCCTGGTGACTGTACCCAGAGGTACCTCAGAAGAAAGGCCTAGAGACTGTTCCCAGAGGGACCTCAGAAAGAAGGCCGTGTGACTGTACCCAGAGATACCTCTGAAGGAAGGCCTGTTGACTCTACCCGTACGTACTCAGAAGGAAAGCCTGGTGACTGTACCCGCAGGTACGTCGTAAGAAAGGTCTGGTGAGGGTACACAGACTTACCTCGGAAACAAGGGCTGGTGACTGTATCCAAAGGTACCTCAGAGGGAAGGTCTGGTGACTGTACCCAGAGGTAGATCGGAAGAAAAGCCTGGTGACTGTACCTAGAGGGACCTCAGAAATAATCCCGGGTGACTGTACCCAGAGGTACCTCAGAAGGAAGGGCGGTGACTGTACCCAGAGGTACCTCCTAAGAAAGGCCTGGTGACTGTACCCAGAGGGACCTCAGAAATAAGCCCGGGTGCTGTACCCAGAGGTACCTCAGAAGGAAGGCCGTTGACTGTACCCAGAGGGACCTCGGAAGAAAGGCCTGCTGACTGTACCCAGAGGGAACTGAGAAAAAAGGCAGGGTGACTGTACCCAGAGGTACCTCAGAAGGAAGGCCTTTCACTGTACCCAGAGGTACCTCTGAAGGAACGCCTGGTGACTGTACCCAGAGGTACCTCAGAAGGAACGACTGGAGACTGTAACCAGAGGTACCTGGCAAAACGGCCTGGTGAGTGTACCCAGAGGTACCTCGGAAACTAGTCCTGATGACAGTACCAACAGGTACTTGGGAAGGAAGGCCTGGAGACTCTACCCAGACGTACCTCGGAAGAAAGGCCTGGTGACTGTAGTCAGAGGTACCTCGGAAGGAAGGCCTGGTGACTGTACCCAGAGGTACCTGGGAAGAAATGCCTGATGACACTACCCAGAGGTACCTCGGAAAGAAGCCCTGCTGACTGTACCCAGAGGTACCTGGAAAGGAAGTCCTGGTGACTGTACTCAGAGGTACCTCAGAAGAAATACCTCGTGACTGTACCCAGAGGTACCTGAGAAGGAAGGCCTGGTGACTGTACCCAGAGGTACCTCGGAAGGAAGGCCTGGTCACTGTACCCAGAGCTAATTCTGAAGGAATGCCTGGTGACTGTACCCAGAGGTACCTCGTAAGAAAGGCCTGGTGACTGTACCCAGAGGTACCTCAGAAGCAAGGCCTGGTGACTGTACCCAGACGCACTTCGGAAGAAAGTCCTGGTGACTGTATTCAGAGGTACCTCGAAAGGAAGGCCTGGGGACTTTACCCAGGGATACCTTAGAAGGAATGCCTGGTTACTGTACCCAGATGTACCTCGGAAGGAAGGCCTGGTGACTGTGCCCAGAGATACCTGGGAAGAAATGCCTGATGACACTACCTAGAGGTACCTCGGAAGGAAGCCCTGCTGACTGTACCCAGAGGTACCTGGAAAGGAAGGCCTGGTGACTGTCCTCAGAGGTACCTCAGAAGAAATACCTCGTGACTGTACCCAGACGTACCTGAGAAGGAAGGCCTGGTGACTGTACCCAGGGGTACCTCGGAACGAAGGCCTGGTGACTGTACCTAGAGGTAACTCCGAAAGAGGCGTGGTGACTGTACCCAGGGTATCTCCCAAGGAAAGCCAGGTGACTGCAGCCAGAGGTACCTCGGAAGAAAGGCCTGCTGACTGTTCCGAGAAGTACCTCAGAAGGAAGGCCTGATGACTCTACCCAGACGTAGCCCTTCAGAAAGGCCGGGTGACTGTACTCAGAGGTACCTCGGAAGGAAGGCCTGGTGACTGTACCCAGAGGTACGTCGGAAGGAAGGCCTGGTGACTGTACCTAGAGATAACTCGGAAGAAAGGAGTGGTGACTGTACCCAGGGTAACTCCCAAGGAAAGCCTGGTGACTGTAACCAGAGGTACCTCGGAAGGAAGGCCTGCTGACTGTAGCCAGAGTTACCTCGGAAGGAAGGCCTGGTGACTGTACCCAGAGGGACCTCAGAAATAAGCCCGGGTGCTGTACCCAGAGGTACCTCAGAAGGAAGGCCGTTGACTGTACCCAGAGGAACCTCGGAAGAAAGGCCTGCTGACTGTACCCAGAGGGAACTGAGAAAGAAGGCAGAGTGACTGTACCCAGAGGGACCTCAGAAGGAAGGCCTTTGACTGTACCCAGAGGTACCCCTGAAGGAACGCCTGGTGATTGTACCCATAGGTACCTCAGAAGGAACGACTGGAGACTGTAACCAGAGGTACCTCGTAAGAACGGCCTGGTGAGTGTACCCAGAGGTACCTCGGAAACTAGTCCTGATGACTGTACCCACAGGTACTTCGGAAGGAAGGCCTGGAGACTGTACCTAGACGTACCTCGGAAGAAAGGCCTGGTGACTGTAGTCAGAGGTACCTCGGAAGGAAGGCCTGGCGACTGTACACAGAAGCACCTCGGAAGAACGGCCTGGTGACTGTACCCAGTGGTACCTCGGAAGGAAGGCCTAGTGACTGTACCCAGAGCTAAGTCAGAAGGAGCGCCTGGTGATTGTACCCAGAGGTACTTCGGAAGGAAAGCCTGGTGGCTTAACTCAGAAGTGCCTCGGAAGGAAGGCCTGGTGACCGTACCCAGAGGTACCTCGAAAGAAATGCTTGGTGACGGTACTTAGAAGTACCTGGGAAGGAAGGCCTGGTGACAGTACTCGGTGGTACCGCAGAAGGAAGGCCTGGTGACTGTACCCAGGGGTATCTCAGAAGGAAGGCCTGGTGACTGTACCCAGAGGTAACTCGTAAGGAAGGCCTGGTGACTGTACCCAGAGGTACCTGAGAAGGAATGCCTGGTGACTGTACTCAGAGGTACCGCGGAAAAAAGGCTGGTGAGTGTACCCAGAGTTACCTCGGAAGGATGGCCTGGTGACTATACTCAGAGGTACCTCCGAAGGAAAGACTGGTGACTGTACCCAGAGGTATTTCAGAGGGAGGGCATAGTGACTTTACCCAGAGGTACCTCGGAAGGAAGGTCCAGAGACTGTACCCAAAGGTACCTCGGAAGAAAGGCCCCGTGACTGTACACAGAGACACCACGGAAGGAAGGCCTGGTGACTGTACCCAGAGGTACCTTGGAAGGAAGGCCTGGTGACTACCCAGACGTACCTCCGAAGAAAGGCCTGGTGACTGTACTCAGAGGTACCCCAGAAGAAAAACCTCGTGACTGTACCCAGTGGTACCTCAGAAGGAAGGCATGATGACTGTACCCAGAGGTACCTCGGAAGGAAGGCCTGGTCACTGTACCCAGAGCTAACTCTGAAGGAATGCCTGGTGACTGTACCCAGAGGTACCTCGTGAGAAAGGCCTGGTGACTGTACCCAGAGGTACCTCAGAAGAAAGGCCTAGAGACTGTTCCCAGAGGGACCTCAGAAAGAAGGCCGTGTGACTGTACCCAGAGATACCTCTGAAGGAAGGCCTGTTGACTCTACCCATAGGTACCTCAGACGGAAAGCCTGGTGACTGTACCCGCAGGTACGTCGTAAGAAAGGTCTGGTGAGGGTACACAGACTTACCTCGGAAACAAGGGCTGGTGACTGTATCCAAAGGTACCTCAGAGGGAAGGTCTGGTGACTGTACCCAGAGGTAGATCGGAAGAAAAGCCTGGTGACTGTACCTAGAGGGACCTCAGAAATAATCCCGGGTGACTGTACCCAGAGGTACCTCAGAAGGAAGGGCGGTGACTGTACCCAGAGGTACCTCCTAAGAAAGGCCTGGTGACTGTACCCAGAGGGACCTCAGAAATAAGCCCGGGTGCTGTACCCAGAGGTACCTCAGAAGGAAGGCCGTTGACTGTACCCAGAGGGACCTCGGAAGAAAGGCCTGCTGACTGTACCCAGAGGGAACTGAGAAAAAAGGCAGGGTGACTGTACCCAGAGGTACCTCAGAAGGAAGGCCTTTCACTGTACCCAGAGGTACCTCTGAAGGAACGCCTGGTGACTGTAACCAGAGGTACCTCGCAAAACGGCCTGGTGACTGTACCCAGAGGTATCTCAGAAGAAAGGCCTAGAGACTGTTCCCAGAGGGACCTCAGAAAGAAGGCCGTGTGACTGTACCCGGAGATACCTCTGAAGGAAGGCCTGTTGACTCTACCCATAGGTACCTCAGAAGGAAAGCCTGGTGAGTGTACCCGCAGGTACGTCGTAAGAAAGGTCTGGTGAGGGTACACAGACTTACCTCGGAAACAAGGGCTGGTGACTGTATCCAAAGGTACCTCAGAGGGAAGGTCTGGTGACTGTACCCAGAGGTAGATTGGAAGAAAAGCCTGGTGACTGTACCTAGAGGGACCTCAGAAATAATCCCGGGTGACTGTACCCAGAGGTACCTCCTAAGAAAGGCCTGGTGACTGTACCCAGAGGGACCTCAGAAATAAGCCCGGGTGCTGTACCCAGAGGTACCTCAGAAGGAACGACTGGAGACTGTAACCAGAGGTACCTCGGAAGAAAGGCCTGCTGACTGTACCCAGAGGGAACTGAGAAAAAAGGCAGGGTGACTGTACCCAGAGGTACCTCAGAAGGAAGGCCTTTCACTGTACCCAGAGGTACCTCTGAAGGAACGCCTGGTGACTGTACCCAGAGGTACCTCAGAAGGAACGACTGGAGACTGTAACCAGAGGTACCTCGCAAAACGGCCTGGTGAGTGTACCCAGAGGTACCTCGGAAACTAGTCCTGATGACAGTACCAACAGGTACTTCGGAAGGAAGGCCTGGAGACTCTACCCAGACGTACCTCGGAAGAAAGGCCTGGTGACTGTAGTCAGAGGTACCTCGGAAGGAAGGCCTGGTGACTGTACCCAGAGGTACCTGGGAAGAAATGCCTGATGACACTACCCAGAGGTACCTCGGAAAGAAGCCCTGCTGACTGTACCCAGAGGTACCTGGAAAGGAAGTCCTGGTGACTGTACTCAGAGGTACCTCAGAAGAAATACCTCGTGACTGTACCCAGAGGTACCTGAGAAGGAAGGCCTGGTGACTGTACCCAGAGGTACCTCGGAAGGAAGGCCTGGTCACTGTACCCAGAGCTAATTCTGAAGGAATGCCTGGTGACTGTACCCAGAGGTACCTCGTAAGAAAGGCCTGGTGACTGTACCCAGAGGTACCTCAGAAGCAAGGCCTGGTGACTGTACCAAGAGGTAAGTCGTAGGAAAGGCGTGGTGAGTGTACCCAGGGTAATTCCCACGGAAAGCCTGGTGACTGTAACCAGAGTTACCTCGGGAGGAAGGCCTGGTGACTGTAACGAGAAGTTCCTCAGAAGAAAAGCCTGATGACTCTACCCAAACGTACCCCTTAATAAAGGCCGGATGACTGTACTCAGAGGTACCTCGGAAGGAAGGCCTGCTGACTCTACCCAGAGGGACCTCGGAAGGAAGGCCAGGTGACTGTACCCAGAGGTACCTGGAAAGGAAGGCCCGGTGATTGTACCCAGAGGTACCTCGGAAGGAAGGCCTGGTGACTGTACCCAGACGCACTTCGGAAGAAAGTCCTGGTGACTGTATTCAGAGCTACCTCGGAAGGAAGGCCTGGGGACTTTACCCAGGGATACCTTAGAAGGAATGCCTGGTTACTGTACCCAGATGTACCTCGGAAGGAAGGCCTGGTGACTGTACCCAGAGATACCTGGGAAGAAATGCCTGATGACACTACCCAGAGGTACCTCGGAAGGAAGCCCTGCTGACTGTACCCAGAGGTACCTGGAAAGGAAGGCCTGGTGACTGTCCTCAGAGGTACCTCAGAAGAAATACCTCGTGACTGTACCCAGACGTACCTGAGAAGGAAGGCCTGGTGACTGTACCCAGGGGTACCTCGGAACGAAGGCCTGGTGACTGTACCTAGAGGTAACTCCGAAAGAGGCGTGGTGACTGTACCCAGGGTATCTCCCAAGGAAAGCCAGGTGACTGCAGCCAGAGGTACCTCGGAAGAAAGGCCTGCTGACTGTTCCGAGAAGCACCTCAGAAGGAAGGCCTGATGACTCTACCCAGACGTACGCCCTCAGAAAGACCGGGTGACTGTACTCAGAGGTACCTCGGAAGGAAGGCCTGGTGACTGTACCCAGAGGTACGTCGGAAGGAAGGCCTGGTGACTGTACCTAGAGATAACTCGGAAGAAAGGAGTGGTGACTGTACCCAGGGTAACTCCCAAGGAAAGCCTGGTGACTGTAACCAGAGGTACCTCGGAAGGAAGGCCTGCTGACTGTAGCCAGAGTTACCTCCGAAGGAAGGCCTGGTGACTGTACCCAGAGGTAACTCGGAAGAAATGCCTGGTGACTCTAAACAGAGGTACCTCGGGAGGAATCCCTGGTGACTGTACCCAGAGGTACCTCAGAAGGAAGGCCTGGTGATTGTTCCTAGAGATACCTCCGAAAGGAAGGCCTGGTGACTGTACACAGAAGTACCTCGGAAGAAAGGCCTGGTGACTGTACCCAGAGCTAACTCAGAAGAAAGACCTCGTGACTGTACCGAGAGGTACCTCAGAAGGAAGGCCTGGTGATTGTACCTAGAGGTACCTCGGAAGGAAGGCCTGGTGACTGTACCCAGAGGGACCTCAGAAATAAGCCCGGGTGCTGTACCCAGAGGTACCTCAGAAGGAAGGCCGTTGACTGTACCCAGAGGGACCTCGGAAGAAAGGCCTGCTGACTGTACCCAGAGGGAACTGAGAAAGAAGGCAGAGTGACTGTACCCAGAGGGACCTCAGAAGGAAGGCCTTTGACTGTACCCAGAGGTACCCCTGAAGGAACGCCTGGTGATTGTACCCATAGGTACCTCAGAAGGAACGACTGGAGACTGTAACCAGAGGTACCTCTTAAGAACGGCCTGGTGAGTGTATCCAGCGGTACCTCGGAAACTAGTCCTGATGACTGTACCTACAGGTACTTCGGAAGGAAGGCCTGGAGACTGTACCCAGACGTACCTCGGAAGAAAGGCCTGGTGACTGTAGTCAGAGGTACCTCGGAAGGAAGGCCTGGTGACTGTACCCAGGGGTACCTGGGAAGGAAGGCCTGGCGACTGTACACAGAAGCACCTCGGAAGAAAGGCCTGGTGACTGTACCCAGTGGTACCTCGGAAGGAAGGCCTAGTGACTGTACCCAGAGCTAACTCAGAAGGAGCGCCTGGTGATTGTACCCAGAGGTACTTCGGAAGGAAAGCCTGGTGGCTTAACTCAGAAGTGCCTCGGAAGGAAGGCCTGGTGACCGTACCCAGAGGTACCTCGAAAGAAATGCTTGGTGACGGTACTTAGAAGTACCTGGGAAGGAAGGACTGGTGATAGTACTCGGAGGTACCGCAGAAGGAAGGCCTGGTGACTGTACCCAGGGGTATCTCAGAAGGAAGGCCTGGTGACTGTACCCAGAGGTAACTCGTAAGGAATGCCTGGTGACTGTACCCAGAGGTACCTGAGAAGGAATGCCTGGTGACTGTACTCAGAGGTACCGCGGAAAAAAGGCCTGGTGAGTGTACCCAGAGGTACCTCGGAAAGATGGCCTGGTGACTATACCCAGAGGTACCTCCGAAGGAAGGACTGGTGACTGTACCCAGAGGTATCTCGGAGGGAGGGCATAGTGACTTTACCCAGAGGTACCTCGGAAGGAAGGTCCAGAGACTGTACCCAAAGGTACCTCGGAAGAACGGCCCGGTGACTGTACCCAGAGGTATCTCAGAAGCAAGACCTGGTGACTGTACCCAGAGGTACCTCAGAAGGAATGCCTGGTGACTGTACTCAGAGGTACCGTGGAAAAAAGGCCTGGTGAGTGTACCCAGAGGTACCTCGGAAGGAAGGTCTGGTGACTCTACCCAGAGGTACCTTGGAAGGAAGGCCTGGTGACTACCCAGACGTACCTCCGAAGAAAGGCCTGGTGACTGTACTCAGAGGTACCCCAGAAGGAAAACCTCGTGACTGTACCCAGTGGTACCTCAGAAGGAAGGCATGATGACTGTACTCAGAGGTACCTCGGAAGGAAGGCCTGGTCACTGTACCCAGAGCTAACTCTGAAGGAATGCCTGGTGACTGTACCCAGAGTTACTTCGTGAGAAAGGCCTGGTGACTGTACCCAGAGGTACCTCAGAAGAAAGGCCTAGGGACTGTTCCCAGAGGGACCTCAGAAAGAAGGCCGTGTGACTGTACCCAGAGATACCTCTGAAGGAAGGCCTGTTGACTCTACCCGTACGTACTCAGAAGGAAAGCCTGGTGACTGTACCCGCAGGTACGTCGTAAGAAAGGTCTGGTGAGGGTACACAGACTTACCTCGGAAACAAGGGCTGGTGACTGTATCCAAAGGTACCTCAGAGGGAAGGTCTGGTGACTGTACCCAGAGGTAGATCGGAAGAAAAGCCTGGTGACTGTACCTAGAGGGACCTCAGAAATAATCCCGGGTGACTGTACCCAGAGGTACCTCAGAAGGAAGGGCGGTGACTGTACCCAGAGGTACCTCCTAAGAAAGGCCTGGTGACTGTACCCAGAGGGACCTCAGAAATAAGCCCGGGTGCTGTACCCAGAGGTACCTCAGAAGGAAGGCCGTTGACTGTACCCAGAGGGACCTCGGAAGAAAGGCCTGCTGACTGTACCCAGAGGGAACTGAGAAAAAAGGCAGGGTGACTGTACCCAGAGGTACCTCAGAAGGAAGGCCTTTCACTGTACCCAGAGGTACCTCTGAAGGAACGCCTGGTGACTGTACCCAGAGGTACCTCAGAAGGAACGACTGGAGACTGTAACCAGAGGTACCTCGCAAAACGGCCTGGTGAGTGTACCCAGAGGTACCTCGGAAACTAGTCCTGATGACAGTACCAACAGGTACTTCGGAAGGAAGGCCTGGAGACTGTACCCAGACGTACCTCGGAAGAAAGGCCTGGTGACTGTAGTCAGAGGTACCTCGGAACGAAGGCCTGGTGACTGTACCCAGAGGTACCTGGGAAGAAATGCCTGATGACACTACCCAGAGGTACCTCGGAAAGAAGCCCTGCTGACTGTACCCAGAGGTACCTGGAAAGGAAGTCCTGGTGACTGTACTCAGAGGTACCTCAGAAGAAATACCTCGTGACTGTACCCAGAGGTACCTGAGAAGGAAGGCCTGGTGACTGTACCCAGAGGTACCTCGGAAGGAAGGCCTGGTCACTGTACCCAGAGCTAATTCTGAAGGAATGCCTGGTGACTGTACCCAGAGGTACCTCGTAAGAAAGGCCTGGTGACTGTACCCAGAGGTACCTCAGAAGCAAGGCCTGGTGACTGTACCCAGACGCACTTCGGAAGAAAGTCCTGGTGACTGTATTCAGAGGTACCTCGAAAGGAAGGCCTGGGGACTTTACCCAGGGATACCTTAGAAGGAATGCCTGGTTACTGTACCCAGATGTACCTCGGAAGGAAGGCCTGGTGACTGTGCCCAGAGATACCTGGGAAGAAATGCCTGATGACACTACCTAGAGGTACCTCGGAAGGAAGCCCTGCTGACTGTACCCAGAGGTACCTGGAAAGGAAGGCCTGGTGACTGTCCTCAGAGGTACCTCAGAAGAAATACCTCGTGACTGTACCCAGACGTACCTGAGAAGGAAGGCCTGGTGACTGTACCCAGGGGTACCTCGGAACGAAGGCCTGGTGACAGTACCTAGAGGTAACTCCGAAAGAGGCGTGGTGACTGTACCCAGGGTATCTCCCAAGGAAAGCCAGGTGACTGCAGCCAGAGGTACCTCGGAAGAAAGGCCTGCTGACTGTTCCGAGAAGTACCTCAGAAGGAAGGCCTGATGACTCTACCCAAACGTACCCCTTCAGAAAGACCGGGAGACTGTACTCAGAGGTACCTCGGAAGGAAGGCCTGGTGACTGTACCCAGAGGTACGTCGGAAGGAAGGCCTGGTGACTGTACCTAGAGATAACTCGGAAGAAAAGAGTGGTGACTGTACCCAGGGTAACTCCCAAGGAAAGCCTGGTGACTGTAACCAGAGGTACCTCGGAAGGAAGGCCTGCTGACTGTAGCCAGAGTTACCTCCGAAGGAAGGCCTGGTGACTGTACCCAGAGGTAACTCGGAAGAAATGCCTGGTGACTCTAAACAGAGGTACCTCGGGAGGAATCCCTGGTGACTGTACCCAGAGGTACCTCAGAAGGAAGGCCTGGTGATTGTTCCTAGAGATACCTCCGAAAGGAAGGCCTGGTGACTGTACACAGAAGTACCTCGGAAGAAAGGCCTGGTGACTGTACCCAGAGCTAACTCAGAAGAAAGACCTCGTGACTGTACCGAGAGGTACCTCAGAAGGAAGGCCTGGTGATTGTACCTAGAGGTACCTCGGAAGGAAGGCCTGGTGACTGTACCCAGAGGGACCTCAGAAATAAGCCCGGGTGCTGTACCCAGAGGTACCTCAGAAGGAAGGCCGTTGACTGTACCCAGAGGGACCTCGGAAGAAAGGCCTGCTGACTGTACCCAGAGGGAACTGAGAAAGAAGGCAGAGTGACTGTACCCAGAGGGACCTCAGAAGGAAGGCCTTTGACTGTACCCAGAGGTACCCCTGAAGGAACGCCTGGTGATTGTACCCATAGGTACCTCAGAAGGAACGACTGGAGACTGTAACCAGAGGTACCTCGTAAGAACGGCCTGGTGAGTGTACCCAGAGGTACCTCGGAAACTAGTCCTGATGACTGTACCCACAGGTACTTCGGAAGGAAGGCCTGGAGACTGTACCCAGACGTACCTCGGAAGAAAGGCCTGGTGACTGTAGTCAGAGGTACCTCGGAAGGAAGGCCTGGTGACTGTACCCAGGGGTACCTGGGAAGGAAGGCCTGGCGACTGTACACAGAAGCACCTCGGAAGAAATGCCTGGTGACTGTACCCAGTGGTACCTCGGAAGGAAGGCCTAGTGACTGTACCCAGAGCTAACTCAGAAGGAGCGCCTGGTGATTGTACCCAGAGGTACTTCGGAAGGAAAGCCTGGTGGCTTAACTCAGAAGTGCCTCGGAAGGAAGGCCTGGTGACCGTACCCAGAGGTACCTCGAAAGAAATGCTTGGTGACGGTACTTAGAAGTACCTGGGAAGGAAGGCCTGGTGACAGTACTCGGAGGTACCGCAGAAGGAAGGCCTGGTGACTGTACCCAGGGGTATCTCAGAAGGAAGGCCTGGTGACTGTACCCAGAGGTAACTCGTAAGGAAGGCCTGGTGACTGTACCCAGAGGTACCTGAGAAGGAATGCCTGGTGACTGTACTCAGAGGTACCGCGGAAAAAAGGCCTGGTGAGTGTACCCAGAGGTACCTCGGAAGGATGGCCTGGTGACTATACCCAGAGGTACCTCCGAAGGAAGGACTGGTGACTGTACCCAGAGGTATCTCGGAGGGAGGGCATAGTGACTTTACCCAGAGGTACCTCGGAAGGAAGGTCCAGAGACTGTACCCAAAGGTACCTCGGAAGAAAGGCCCGGGGACTGTACCCAGAGGTATCTCAGAAGCAAGACCTGGTGACTGTACCCAGAGGTACCTCAGAAGGAATGCCTGGTGACTGTACTCAGAGGTACCGTGGAAAAAAGGCCTGGTGAGTGTACCCAGAGGTACCTCGGAAGGAAGGTCTGGTGACTCTACCCAGAGGTACCTTGGAAGGAAGGCCTGGTGAATACCCAGACGTACCTCCGAAGAAAGGCCTGGTGACTGTACTCAGAGGTACCCCAGAAGGAAAACCTCGTGACTGTACCCAGTGGTACCTCAGAAGGAAGGCATGATGACTGTACTCAGAGGTACCTCGGAAGGAAGGCCTGGTCACTGTACCCAGAGCTAACTCTGAAGGAATGCCTGGTGACTGTACCCAGAGTTACTTCGTGAGAAAGGCCTGGTGACTGTACCCAGAGGTACCTCAGAAGAAAGGCCTAGAGACTGTTCCCAGAGGGACCTCAGAAAGAAGGCCGTGTGACTGTACCCAGAGATACCTCTGAAGGAAGGCCTGTTGACTCTACCCGTACGTACTCAGAAGGAAAGCCTGGTGACTGTACCCGCAGGTACGTCGTAAGAAAGGTCTGGTGAGGGTACACAGACTTACCTCGGAAACAAGGGCTGGTGACTGTATCCAAAGGTACCTCAGAGGGAAGGTCTGGTGACTGTACCCAGAGGTAGATCGGAAGAAAAGCCTGGTGACTGTACCTAGAGGGACCTCAGAAATAATCCCGGGTGACTGTACCCAGAGGTACCTCAGAAGGAAGGGCGGTGACTGTACCCAGAGGTACCTCCTAAGAAAGGCCTGGTGACTGTACCCAGAGGGACCTCAGAAATAAGCCCGGGTGCTGTACCCAGAGGTACCTCAGAAGGAAGGCCGTTGACTGTACCCAGAGGGACCTCGGAAGAAAGGCCTGCTGACTGTACCCAGAGGGAACTGAGAAAAAAGGCAGGGTGACTGTACCCAGAGGTACCTCAGAAGGAAGGCCTTTCACTGTACCCAGAGGTACCTCTGAAGGAACGCCTGGTGACTGTACCCAGAGGTACCTCAGAAGGAACGACTGGAGACTGTAACCAGAGGTACCTCGCAAAACGGCCTGGTGAGTGTACCCAGAGGTACCTCGGAAACTAGTCCTGATGACAGTACCAACAGGTACTTCGGAAGGAAGGCCTGGAGACTGTACCCAGACGTACCTCGGAAGAAAGGCCTGGTGACTGTAGTCAGAGGTACCTCGGAAGGAAGGCCTGGTGACTGTACCCAGAGGTACCTGGGAAGAAATGCCTGATGACACTACCCAGAGGTACCTCGGAAAGAAGCCCTGCTGACTGTACCCAGAGGTACCTGGAAAGGAAGTCCTGGTGACTGTACTCAGAGGTACCTCAGAAGAAATACCTCGTGACTGTACCCAGAGGTACCTGAGAAGGAAGGCCTGGTGACTGTACCCAGAGGTACCTCGGAAGGAAGGCCTGGTCACTGTACCCAGAGCTAATTCTGAAGGAATGCCTGGTGACTGTACCCAGAGGTACCTCGTAAGAAAGGCCTGGTGACTGTACCCAGAGGTACCTCAGAAGCAAGGCCTGGTGACTGTACCAAGAGGTAACTCGTAGGAAAGGCGTGGTGAGTGTACCCAGGGTAATTCCCACGGAAAGCCTGGTGACTGTAACCAGAGTTACCTCGGGAGGAAGGCCTGGTGACTGTAACGAGAAGTTCCTCAGAAGGAAAGCCTGATGACTCTACCCAAACGTACCCCTTAATAAAGGCCGGATGACTGTACTCAGAGGTACCTCGGAAGGAAGGCCTGCTGACTCTACCCAGAGGGACCTCGGAAGGAAGGCCAGGTGACTGTACCCAGAGGTACCTGGAAAGGAAGGCCCGGTGATTGTACCCAGAGGTACCTCGGAAGGAAGGCCTGGTGACTGTACCCAGACGCACTTCGGAAGAAAGTCCTGGTGACTGTATTCAGAGGTACCTCGGAAAGAAGGCCTGGGGACTTTACCCAGGGATACCTTAGAAGGAATGCCTGGTTACTGTACCCAGATGTACCTCGGAAGGAAGGCCTGGTGACTGTACCCAGAGATACCTGGGAAGAAATGCCTGATGACACTACCCAGAGGTACCTCGGAAGGAAGCCCTGCTGACTGTACCCAGAGGTACCTGGAAAGGAAGGCCTGGTGACTGTCCTCAGAGGTACCTCAGAAGAAATACCTCGTGACTGTACCCAGACGTACCTGAGAAGGAAGGCCTGGTGACTGTACCCAGGGGTACCTCGGAACGAAGGCCTGGTGACTGTACCTAGAGGTAACTCCGAAAGAGGCGTGGTGACTGTACCCAGGGTATCTCCCAAGGAAAGCCAGGTGACTGCAGCCAGAGGTACCTCGGAAGAAAGGCCTGCTGACTGTTCCGAGAAGTACCTCAGAAGGAAGGCCTGATGACTCTACCCAGACGTACCCCTTCAGAAAGGCCGGGTGACTGTACTCAGAGGTACCTCGGAAGGAAGGCCTGGTCACTGTACCCAGAGCTAACTCTGAAGGAATGCCTGGTGACTGTACCCAGAGTTACTTCGTGAGAAAGGCCTGGTGACTGTACCCAGAGGTACCTCAGAAGAAAGGCCTAGAGACTGTTCCCAGAGGGACCTCAGAAAGAAGGCCGTGTGACTGTACCCAGAGATACCTCTGAAGGAAGGCCTGTTGACTCTACCCGTACGTACTCAGAAGGAAAGCCTGGTGACTGTACCCGCAGGTACGTCGTAAGAAAGGTCTGGTGAGGGTACACAGACTTACCTCGGAAACAAGGGCTGGTGACTGTATCCAAAGGTACCTCAGAGGGAAGGTCTGGTGACTGTACCCAGAGGTAGATCGGAAGAAAAGCCTGGTGACTGTACCTAGAGGGACCTCAGAAATAATCCCGGGTGACTGTACCCAGAGGTACCTCAGAAGGAAGGGCGGTGACTGTACCCAGAGGTACCTCCTAAGAAAGGCCTGGTGACTGTACCCAGAGGGACCTCAGAAATAAGCCCGGGTGCTGTACCCAGAGGTACCTCAGAAGGAAGGCCGTTGACTGTACCCAGAGGGACCTCGGAAGAAAGGCCTGCTGACTGTACCCAGAGGGAACTGAGAAAAAAGGCAGGGTGACTGTACCCAGAGGTACCTCAGAAGGAAGGCCTTTCACTGTACCCAGAGGTACCTCTGAAGGAACGCCTGGTGACTGTACCCAGAGGTACCTCAGAAGGAACGACTGGAGACTGTAACCAGAGGTACCTCGCAAAACGGCCTGGTGAGTGTACCCAGAGGTACCTCGGAAACTAGTCCTGATGACAGTACCAACAGGTACTTCGGAAGGAAGGCCTGGAGACTCTACCCAGACGTACCTCGGAAGAAAGGCCTGGTGACTGTAGTCAGAGGTACCTCGGAAGGAAGGCCTGGTGACTGTACCCAGAGGTACCTGGGAAGAAATGCCTGATGACACTACCCAGAGGTATCTCGGAAAGAAGCCCTGCTGACTGTACCCAGAGGTACCTGGAAAGGAAGTCCTGGTGACTGTACTCAGAGGTACCTCAGAAGAAATACCTCGTGACTGTACCCAGAGGTACCTGAGAAGGAAGGCTTGGTGACTGTACCCAGAGGTACCTCGGAAGGAAGGCCTGGTCACTGTACCCAGAGCTAATTCTGAAGGAATGCCTGGTGACTGCACCCAGAGGTACCTCGTAAGAAAGGCCTGGTGACTGTACCCAGAGGTACCTCAGAAGCAAGGCCTGGTGACTGTACCAAGAGGTAACTCGTAGGAAAGGCGTGGTGAGTGTACCCAGGGTAATTCCCACGGAAAGCCTGGTGACTGTAACCAGAGTTACCTCGGGAGGAAGGCCTGGTGACTGTAACGAGAAGTTCCTCAGAAGGAAAGCCTGATGACTCTACCCAAACGTACCCCTTAATAAAGGCCGGATGACTGTACTCAGAGGTACCTCGGAAGGAAGGCCTGCTGACTCTACCCAGAGGGACCTCGGAAGGAAGGCCAGCTGACTGTACCCAGAGGTACCTGGAAAGGAAGGCCCGGTGATTGTACCCAGAGGTACCTCGGAAGGAAGGCCTGCTGACTCTACCCAGAGGGACCTCGGAAGGAAGGCCAGGTGACTGTACCCAGAGGTACCTGGAAAGGAAGGCCCGGTGATTGTACCCAGAGGTACCTCGGAAGGAAGGCCTGGTGACTGTACCCAGACGCACTTCGGAAGAAAGTCCTGGTGACTGTACTCAGAGGTACCTCGGAAGGAAGGCCTGGGGACTTTACCCAGGGATACCTTAGAAGGAATGCCTGGTTACTTTACCCAGATGTACCTCGGAAGGAAGGCCTGGTGACTGTACCCAGAGATACCTGGGAAGAAATGCCTGATGACACTACCCAGAGGTACCTCGGAAGGAAGCCCTGCTGACTGTACCCAGAGGAACCTGGAAAGGAAGGCCTGGTGACTGTCCTCAGAGGTACCTCAGAAGAAATACCTCGTGACTGTACCCAGACGTACCTGAGAAGGAAGGCCTGGTGACTGTACCCAGGGGTACCTCGGAACGAAGGCCTGGTGACTGTACCTAGAGGTAACTCCGAAAGAGGCGTGGTGACTGTACCCAGGGTATCTCCCAAGGAAAGCCAGGTGACTGCAGCCAGAGGTACCTCGGAAGAAAGGCTTGCTGACTGTTCCGAGAAGTACCTCAGAAGGAAGGCCTGATGACTCTACCCAGACGTACCCCTTCAGAAAGACCGGGTGACTGTACTCAGAGGTACCTCGGAAGGAAGGCCTGGTGACTGTACCCAGAGGTACGTCGGAAGGAAGGCCTGGTGACTGTACCTAGAGATAACTCGGAAGAAAGGAGTGGTGACTGTACCCAGGGTAACTCCCAAGGAAAGCCTGGTGACTGTAACCAGAGGTACCTCGGAAGGAAGGCCTGCTGACTGTAGCCAGAGTTACCTCCGAAGGAAGGCCTGGTGACTGTACCCAGAGGTAACTCGGAAGAAATGCCTGGTGACTCTAAACAGAGGTACCTCGGGAGGAATCCCTGGTGACTGTACCCAGAGGTACCTCAGAAGGAAGGCCTGGTGATTGTTCCTAGAGATACCTCCGAAACGAAGGCCTGGTGACTGTACACAGAAGTACCTCGGAAGAAAGGCCTGGTGACTGTACCCAGAGCTAACTCAGAAGAAAGACCTCGTGACTGTACCCAGAGGTACCTCAGAAGGAAGGCCTGGTGATTGTACCTAGAGGTACCTCGGAAGGAAGGCCTGGTGACTGTACCCAGAGGGGCCTCAGAAATAAGCCCGGGTGCTGTACCCAAAGGTACCTCAGAAGGAAGGCCGTTGACTGTACCCAGAGGGACCTCGGAAGAAAGGCCTGCTGACTGTACCCAGAGGGAACTGAGAAAGAAGGCAGAGTGACTGTACCCAGAGGGACCTCAGAAGGAAGGCCTTTGACTGTACCCAGAGGTACCCCTGAAGGAACGCCTGGTGATTGTACCCATAGGTACCTCAGAAGGAACGACTGGAGACTGTAACCAGAGGTACCTCGTAAGAACGGCCTGGTGAGTGTACCCAGAGGTACCTCGGAAACTAGTCCTGATGACTGTACCCACAGGTACTTCGGAAGGAAGGCCTGGAGACTGTACCCAGACGTACCTCGGAAGAAAGGCCTGGTGACTGTAGTCAGAGGTACCTCGGAAGGAAGGCCTGGTGACTGTACCCAGGGGTACCTGGGAAGGAAGGCCTGGCGACTGTACACAGAAGCACCTCGGAAGAAATGCCTGGTGACTGTACCCAGTGGTACCTCGGAAGGAAGGCCTAGTGACTGTACCCAGAGCTAACTCAGAAGGAGCGCCTGGTGATTGTACCCAGAGGTACTTCGGAAGGAAAGCCTGGTGGCTTAACTCAGAAGTGCCTCGGAAGGAAGGCCTGGTGACCGTAACCAGAGGTACCTCGAAAGAAATGCTTGGTGACGGTACTTAGAAGTACCTGGGAAGGAAGGCCTGGTGACAGTACTCGGAGGTACCGCAGAAGGAAGGCCTGGTGACTGTACCCAGGGGTATCTCAGAAGGAAGGCCTGGTGACTGTACCCAGAGGTAACTCGTAAGGAAGGCCTGGTGACTGTACCCAGAGGTACCTGAGAAGGAATGCCTGGTGACTGTACTCAGAGGTACCGCGGAAAAAAGGCCTGGTGAGTGTACCCAGAGGTACCTCGGAAGAATGGCCTGGTGACTATACCCAGAGGTACCTCCGAAGGAAGGACTGGTGACTGTACCCAGAGGTATCTCGGAGGGAGGGCATAGTGACTTTACCCAGAGGTACCTCGGAAGGAAGGTCCAGAGACTGTACCCAAAGGTACCTTGGAAGAAAGGCCCGGGGACTGTACCCAGAGGTATCTCAGAAGCAAGACCTGGTGACTGTACCCAGAGGTACCTCAGAAGGAATGCCTGGTGACTGTACTCAGAGGTACCGTGGAAAAAAGGCCTGGTGAGTGTACCCAGAGGTACCTCGGAAGGAAGGTCTGGTGACTCTACCCAGAGGTACCTTGGAAGGAAGGCCTGGTGACTACCCAGACGTACCTCCGAAGAAAGGCCTGGTGACTGTACTCAGAGGTACCCCAGAAGGAAAACCTCGTGACTGTACCCAGTGGTACCTCAGAAGGAAGGCATGATGACTGTACTCAGAGGTACCTCGGAAGGAAGGCCTGGTCACTGTACCCAGAGCTAACTCTCAAGGAATGCCTGGTGACTGTACCCAGAGTTACTTCGTGAGAAAGGCCTGGTGACTGTACCCAGAGGTACCTCAGAAGAAAGGCCTAGAGACTGTTCCCAGAGGGACCTCAGAAAGAAGGCCGTGTGACTGTACCCAGAGATACCTCTGAAGGAAGGCCTGTTGACTCTACCCGTACGTACTCAGAAGGAAAGCCTGGTGACTGTACCCGCAGGTACGTCGTAAGAAAGGTCTGGTGAGGGTACACAGACTTACCTCGGAAACAAGGGCTGGTGACTGTATCCAAAGGTACCTCAGAGGGAAGGTCTGGTGACTGTACCCAGAGGTAGATCGGAAGAAAAGCCTGGTGACTGTACCTAGAGGGACCTCAGAAATAATCCCGGGTGACTGTACCCAGAGGTACCTCAGAAGGAAGGGCGGTGACTGTACCCAGAGGTACCTCCTAAGAAAGGCCTGGTGACTGTACCCAGAGGGACCTCAGAAATAAGCCCGGGTGCTGTACCCAGAGGTACCTCAGAAGGAAGGCCGTTGACTGTACCCAGAGGGACCTCGGAAGAAAGGCCTGCTGACTGTACCCAGAGGGAACTGAGAAAAAAGGCAGGGTGACTGTACCCAGAGGTACCTCAGAAGGAAGGCCTTTCACTGTACCCAGAGGTACCTCTGAAGGAACGCCTGGTGACTGTACCCAGAGGTACCTCAGAAGGAACGACTGGAGACTGTAACCAGAGGTACCTCGCAAAACGGCCTGGTGAGTGTACCCAGAGGTACCTCGGAAACTAGTCCTGATGACAGTACCAACAGGTACTTCGGAAGGAAGGCCTGGAGACTCTACCCAGACGTACCTCGGAAGAAAGGCCTGGTGACTGTAGTCAGAGGTACCTCGGAAGGAAGGCCCGGTGACTGTACCCAGAGGTACCTGGGAAGAAATGCCTGATGACACTACCCAGAGGTACCTCGGAAAGAAGCCCTGCTGACTGTACCCAGAGGTACCTGGAAAGGAAGTCCTGGTGACTGTACTCAGAGGTACCTCAGAAGAAATACCTCGTGACTGTACCCAGAGGTACCTCGGAAGGAAGGCCTGGTCACTGTACCCAGAGCTAATTCTGAAGGAATGCCTGTTGACTGTACCCAGAGGTACCTCGTAAGAAAGGCCTGGTGACTGTACCCAGAGGTACCTCAGAAGCAAGGCCTGGTGACTGTACCAAGAGGTAACTCGTAGGAAAGGCGTGGTGAGTGTACCCAGGGTAATTCCCACGGAAAGCCTGGTGACTGTAACCAGAGTTACCTCGGGAGGAAGGCCTGGTGACTGTAACGAGAAGTTCCTCAGAAGGAAAGCCTGATGACTCTACCCAAACGTACCCCTTAATAAAGGCCGGATGACTGTACTCAGAGGTACCTCGGAAGGAAGGCCTGCTGACTCTACCCAGAGGGACCTCGGAAGGAAGGCCAGGT
This sequence comes from Loxodonta africana, assembly GCF_030014295.1. NCBI lineage: Eukaryota > Metazoa > Chordata > Mammalia > Proboscidea > Elephantidae > Loxodonta > Loxodonta africana. The sequence continues at coordinate 273,046 of NW_026975229.1, read as the reverse complement.
GACTGTACCCAGAGGTACCTGGAAAGGAAGGCCCGGTGATTGTACCCAGAGGTACCTCGGAAGGAAGGCCTGGTGACTGTACCCAGACGCACTTCGGAAGAAAGTCCTGGTGACTGTATTCAGAGCTACCTCGGAAGGAAGGCCTGGGGACTTTACCCAGGGATACCTTAGAAGGAATGCCTGGTTACTGTACCCAGATGTACCTCGGAAGGAAGGCCTGGTGACTGTACCCAGAGATACCTGGGAAGAAATGCCTGATGACACTACCCAGAGGTACCTCGGAAGGAAGCCCTGCTGACTGTACCCAGAGGTACCTGGAAAGGAAGGCCTGGTGACTGTCCTCAGAGGTACCTCAGAAGAAATACCTCGTGACTGTACCCAGACGTACCTGAGAAGGAAGGCCTGGTGACTGTACCCAGGGGTACCTCGGAACGAAGGCCTGGTGACTGTACCTAGAGGTAACTCCGAAAGAGGCGTGGTGACTGTACCCAGGGTATCTCCCAAGGAAAGCCAGGTGACTGCAGCCAGAGGTACCTCGGAAGAAAGGCCTGCTGACTGTTCCGAGAAGTACCTCAGAAGGAAGGCCTGATGACTCTACCCAGACGTACCCCTTCAGAAAGGCCGGGTGACTGTACTCAGAGGTACCTCGGAAGGAAGGCCTGGTCACTGTACCCAGAGCTAACTCTGAAGGAATGCCTGGTGACTGTACCCAGAGTTACTTCGTGAGAAAGGCCTGGTGACTGTACCCAGAGGTACCTCAGAAGGAACGACTGGAGACTGTAACCAGAGGTACCTCGCAAAACGGCCTGGTGAGTGTACCCAGAGGTACCTCGGAAACTAGTCCTGATGACAGTACCAACAGGTACTTCGGAAGGAAGGCCTGGAGACTCTACCCAGACGTACCTCGGAAGAAAGGCCTGGTGACTGTAGTCAGAGGTACCTCGGAAGGAAGGCCTGGTGACTGTACCCAGAGGTACCTGGGAAGAAATGCCTGATGACACTACCCAGAGGTACCTCGGAAAGAAGCCCTGCTGACTGTACCCAGAGGTACCTGGAAAGGAAGTCCTGGTGACTGTACTCAGAGGTACCTCAGAAGAAATACCTCGTGACTGTACCCAGAGGTACCTCGGAAGGAAGGCCTGGTCACTGTACCCAGAGCTAATTCTGAAGGAATGCCTGTTGACTGTACCCAGAGGTACCTCGTAAGAAAGGCCTGGTGACTGTACCCAGAGGTACCTCAGAAGCAAGGCCTGGTGACTGTACCAAGAGGTAACTCGTAGGAAAGCCGTGGTGAGTGTACCCAGGGTAATTCCCACGGAAAGCCTGGTGACTGTAACCAGAGTTACCTCGGGAGGAAGGCCTGGTGACTGTAACGAGAAGTTACTCAGAAGGAAAGCCTGATGACTCTACCCAAACGTACCCCTTAATAAAGGCCGGATGACTGTACTCAGAGGTACCTCGGAAGGAAGGCCTGCTGACTCTACCCAGAGGGACCTCGGAAGGAAGGCCAGGTGACTGTACCCAGAGGTACCTGGAAAGGAAGGCCCGGTGATTGTACCCAGAGGTACCTCGGAAGGAAGGCCTGGTGACTGTACCCAGACGCACTTCGGAAGAAAGTCCTGGTGACTGTATTCAGAGGTACCTCGGAAGGAAGGCCTGGGGACTTTACCCAGGGATACCTTAGAAGGAATGCCTGGTTACTGTACCCAGATGTACCTCGGAAGGAAGGCCTGGTGACTGTACCCAGAGATACCTGGGAAGAAATGCCTGATGACACTACCCAGAGGTACCTCGGAAGGAAGCCCTGCTGACTGTACCCAGAGGTACCTGGAAAGGAAGGCCTGGTGACTGTCCTCAGAGGTACCTCAGAAGAAATACCTCGTGACTGTACCCAGACGTACCTGAGAAGGAAGGCCTGGTGACTGTACCCAGGGGTACCTCGGAACGAAGGCCTGGTGACTGTACCTAGAGGTAACTCCGAAAGAGGCGTGGTGACTGTACCCAGGGTATCTCCCAAGGAAAGCCAGGTGACTGCAGCCAGAGGTACCTCGGAAGAAAGGCCTGCTGACTGTTCCGAGAAGTACCTCAGAAGGAAGGCCTGATGACTCTACCCAGACGTACCCCTTCAGAAAGGCCGGGTGACTGTACTCAGAGGTACCTCGGAAGGAAGGCCTGGTCACTGTACCCAGAGCTAACTCTGAAGGAATGCCTGGTGACTGTACCCAGAGTTACTTCGTGAGAAAGGCCTGGTGACTGTACCCAGAGGTACCTCAGAAGAAAGGCCTAGAGACTGTTCCCAGAGGGACCTCAGAAAGAAGGCCGTGTGACTGTACCCAGAGATACCTCTGAAGGAAGGCCTGTTGACTCTACCCGTACGTACTCAGAAGGAAAGCCTGGTGACTGTACCCGCAGGTACGTCGTAAGAAAGGTCTGGTGAGGGTACACAGACTTACCTCGGAAACAAGGGCTGGTGACTGTATCCAAAGGTACCTCAGAGGGAAGGTCTGGTGACTGTACCCAGAGGTAGATCGGAAGAAAAGCCTGGTGACTGTACCTAGAGGGACCTCAGAAATAATCCCGGGTGACTGTACCCAGAGGTACCTCAGAAGGAAGGGCGGTGACTGTACCCAGAGGTACCTCCTAAGAAAGGCCTGGTGACTGTACCCAGAGGGACCTCAGAAATAAGCCCGGGTGCTGTACCCAGAGGTACCTCAGAAGGAAGGCCGTTGACTGTACCCAGAGGGACCTCGGAAGAAAGGCCTGCTGACTGTACCCAGAGGGAACTGAGAAAAAAGGCAGGGTGACTGTACCCAGAGGTACCTCAGAAGGAAGGCCTTTCACTGTACCCAGAGGTACCTCTGAAGGAACGCCTGGTGACTGTACCCAGAGGTACCTCAGAAGGAACGACTGGAGACTGTAACCAGAGGTACCTCGCAAAACGGCCTGGTGAGTGTACCCAGAGGTACCTCGGAAACTAGTCCTGATGACAGTACCAACAGGTACTTCGGAAGGAAGGCCTGGAGACTCTACCCAGACGTACCTCGGAAGAAAGGCCTGGTGACTGTAGTCAGAGGTACCTCGGAAGGAAGGCCTGGTGACTGTACCCAGAGGTACCTGGGAAGAAATGCCTGATGACACTACCCAGAGGTATCTCGGAAAGAAGCCCTGCTGACTGTACCCAGAGGTACCTGGAAAGGAAGTCCTGGTGACTGTACTCAGAGGTACCTCAGAAGAAATACCTCGTGACTGTACCCAGAGGTACCTGAGAAGGAAGGCTTGGTGACTGTACCCAGAGGTACCTCGGAAGGAAGGCCTGGTCACTGTACCCAGAGCTAATTCTGAAGGAATGCCTGGTGACTGCACCCAGAGGTACCTCGTAAGAAAGGCCTGGTGACTGTACCCAGAGGTACCTCAGAAGCAAGGCCTGGTGACTGTACCAAGAGGTAACTCGTAGGAAAGGCGTGGTGAGTGTACCCAGGGTAATTCCCACGGAAAGCCTGGTGACTGTAACCAGAGTTACCTCGGGAGGAAGGCCTGGTGACTGTAACGAGAAGTTCCTCAGAAGGAAAGCCTGATGACTCTACCCAAACGTACCCCTTAATAAAGGCCGGATGACTGTACTCAGAGGTACCTCGGAAGGAAGGCCTGCTGACTCTACCCAGAGGGACCTCGGAAGGAAGGCCAGCTGACTGTACCCAGAGGTACCTGGAAAGGAAGGCCCGGTGATTGTACCCAGAGGTACCTCGGAAGGAAGGCCTGCTGACTCTACCCAGAGGGACCTCGGAAGGAAGGCCAGGTGACTGTACCCAGAGGTACCTGGAAAGGAAGGCCCGGTGATTGTACCCAGAGGTACCTCGGAAGGAAGGCCTGGTGACTCTACCCAGACGCACTTCGGAAGAAAGTCCTGGTGACTGTACTCAGAGGTACCTCGGAAGGAAGGCCTGGGGACTTTACCCAGGGATACCTTAGAAGGAATGCCTGGTTACTTTACCCAGATGTACCTCGGAAGGAAGGCCTGGTGACTGTACCCAGAGATACCTGGGAAGAAATGCCTGATGACACTACCCAGAGGTACCTCGGAAGGAAGCCCTGCTGACTGTACCCAGAGGAACCTGGAAAGGAAGGCCTGGTGACTGTCCTCAGAGGTACCTCAGAAGAAATACCTCGTGACTGTACCCAGACGTACCTGAGAAGGAAGGCCTGGTGACTGTACCCAGGGGTACCTCGGAAGGAAGGCCTGGTGACTGTACCTAGAGGTAACTCCGAAAGAGGCGTGGTGACTGTACCCAGGGTATCTCCCAAGGAAAGCCAGGTGACTGCAGCCAGAGGTACCTCGGAAGAAAGGCCTGCTGACTGTTCCGAGAAGTACCTCAGAAGGAAGGCCTGATGACTCTACCCAGACGTACCCCTTCAGAAAGGCCGGGTGACTGTACCCAGAGGTACCTCGGAAGGAAGGCCTGGTGACTGTACCCAGAGGTACGTCGGAAGGAAGGCCTGGTGACTGTACCTAGAGATAACTCGGAAGAAAGGAGTGGTGACTGTACCCAGGGTAACTCCCAAGGAAAGCCTGGTGACTGTAACCAGAGGTACCTCGGAAGGAAGGCCTGCTGACTGTAGCCAGAGTTACCTCCGAAGGAAGGCCTGGTGACTGTACCCAGAGGTAACTCGGAAGAAATGCCTGGTGACTCTAAACAGAGGTACCTCGGGAGGAATCCCTGGTGACTGTACCCAGAGGTACCTCAGAAGGAAGGCCTGGTGATTGTTCCTAGAGATACCTCCGAAAGGAAGGCCTGGTGACTGTACACAGAAGTACCTCGGAAGAAAGGCCTGGTGACTGTACCCAGAGCTAACTCAGAAGAAAGACCTCGTGACTGTACCGAGAGGTACCTCAGAAGGAAGGCCTGGTGATTGTACCTAGAGGTACCTCGGAAGGAAGGCCTGGTGACTGTACCCAGAGGGACCTCAGAAATAAGCCCGGGTGCTGTACCCAGAGGTACCTCAGAAGGAAGGCCGTTGACTGTACCCAGAGGGACCTCGGAAGAAAGGCCTGCTGACTGTACCCAGAGGGAACTGAGAAAGAAGGCAGAGTGACTGTACCCAGAGGGACCTCAGAAGGAAGGCCTTTGACTGTACCCAGAGGTACCCCTGAAGGAACGCCTGGTGATTGTACCCATAGGTACCTCAGAAGGAACGACTGGAGACTGTAACCAGAGGTACCTCTTAAGAACGGCCTGGTGAGTGTACCCAGAGGTACCTCGGAAACTAGTCCTGATGACTGTACCCACAGGTACTTCGGAAGGAAGGCCTGGAGACTGTACCCAGACGTACCTCGGAAGAAAGGCCTGGTGACTGTAGTCAGAGGTACCTCGGAAGGAAGGCCTGGTGACTGTACCCAGGGGTACCTCGGAAAGAAGTCCTGGTGACTGTACTCAGAGGTACCTCGGAAGGAAGGCCTGGGGACTTTACTCAGAGATACCGCAGAAGGAAGGCCTGGTGACTGTACGAAGAGGTACCTCAGAAAGAAGGCCGGGTAACTCTACTCAGAAGTACCTCAGAAGGAAGGCCGGTGACTGTACCTAGAGGGACCTCGGCAGAAAGGCCTGGTGACTGTACCCAGAGGGAACTGAGAAAGAAGGCCGTGTGACTGTACCCAGAGGTACCTCAGAAGGAAGGCCGGTGACTGTTCCCAGAGGTACCTCGGAAGGAAGGCCTGGTGACTATACCTAGAGGTAACTCGGAAGAAAGGCGTGGTGATGGTACCCAGGGTAACTCCCAAGGAAAGCCTGGTGACTGTACACAGAGGTACCTGGGAAGGAAGGCGTGGTGACTGTACCCAGAGTTATCTCCGAAGAAATGCCTGGTGACTCTAAACAGAGGTACCTCGGAAAGAAGCCCTGGTGAATGTAACCAGAGCTACCTCGAAAGGAATGCCTGGTGACTGTACCCAGAGGTACCTCAGAAGAAAGACCTAGTGACTGTTCGCACAGGTACCTCAGAAGGAAGGCCTGTTGATTGTACCCAGATGTACCTCAGGAGGAAGGCATTTGACTGTACCCAGAGGTACCTCTGAAGGAAGGCCTGGTGACTGTACCCATAGTTACCTCAGAAGGAACGACTGGAGACTGTAACCAGAGGTACCTCGTAAGAACGGCATGGTGAGTATACCCAGAGGTACCTCGGAAACAAGTCCTGATGACTGTACCCAGAGGTACCTCGGAAGGAATGCCTGGTGACTGTACTCAGAGGCACCTCGGAATGAAGGCCTGGGGATTTTACTCAGAGATACCTCAGAAGGAAGGCCTGGTGGCTATACCCAGAGGTGCCTCGGAAGGAAGGCCTGGTGACTGTACCCAGAGCTAACTCGAAAGGAAGGCCTGGTGACTATACCCAGAGTTAACTCAGAAGGAAGGCCTGGTGACTGTACCCGGAGGGACCTCAGATAGAAGGCCAGGTGACTGTACCCGGAGGTACCTCAGAAGGAAGGCCGGGGGCTGTACACAGAGGTACTTCTGAAGGAAGGCCTGGTGACTGTACCCATAGGTACCTGAGAAGGAAAGAATGGTGACTGTACCCAGAGGTACCTCGTTAGAAAGGACGGTGAGTGTACCCAGAGGTTACTCGGAAAGAAGGCATGGTAACTGTATCCAGGGGTACCTCGGAAGAAAGGCCTGGTGACTGTACCCAAAGGTACCTGGGAAGAAAGCCTGGTGACTGTACCCAGAGGGACCTCGGCAGGAAGGCCTGGTGGCTGTACAGAGAAGGACCTCAAAAGGAAGGCCTGGTGACTGTACCCAGGCGTGCCTCGGACAAAAGGCCAGGTGACTGTACTCAGAGGTACCACAGAAGGAAGGCCTGGTGAGTGCACCCAGAGGTACCTCGGAAGGATGGCCTGGTGACTATACTCAGAGGTACCTCCGAAGGAAAGACTGGTGACTGTACCCAGAGGTATCTCGGAGGGAGGGCATAGTGACTTTACCCAGAGGTACCTCGGAAGGAAGGTCCAGAGACTGTACCCAAAGGTACCTCGGAAGAAAGGCCCGGGGACTGTACCCAGAGGTATCTCAGAAGCAAGACCTGGTGACTGTACCCAGAGGTACCTCAGAAGGAATGCCTGGTGACTGTACTCAGAGGTACCGTGGAAAAAAGGCCTGGTGAGTGTACCCAGAGGTACCTCGGAAGGAAGGTCTGGTGACTCTACCCAGAGGTACCTTGGAAGGAAGGCCTGGTGACTACCCAGACGTACCTCCGAAGAAAGGCCTGGTGACTGTACTCAGAGGTACCCCAGAAGGAAAACCTCGTGACTGTACCCAGTGGTACCTCAGAAGGAAGGCATGATGACTGTACTCAGAGGTACCTCGGAAGGAAGGCCTGGTCACTGTACCCAGAGCTAACTCTGAAGGAATGCCTGGTGACTGTACCCAGAGTTACTTCGTGAGAAAGGCCTGGTGACTGTACCCAGAGGTACCTCAGAAGAAAGGCCTAGAGACTGTTCCCAGAGGGACCTCAGAAAGAAGGCCGTGTGACTGTACCCAGAGATACCTCTGAAGGAAGGCCTGTTGACTCTACCCGTACGTACTCAGAAGGAAAGCCTGGTGACTGTACCCGCAGGTACGTCGTAAGAAAGGTCTGGTGAGGGTACACAGACTTACCTCGGAAACAAGGGCTGGTGACTGTATCCAAAGGTACCTCAGAGGGAAGGTCTGGTGACTGTACCCAGAGGTAGATCGGAAGAAAAGCCTGGTGACTGTACCTAGAGGGACCTCAGAAATAATCCCGGGTGACTGTACCCAGAGGTACCTCAGAAGGAAGGGCGGTGACTGTACCCAGAGGTACCTCCTAAGAAAGGCCTGGTGACTGTACCCAGAGGGACCTCAGAAATAAGCCCGGGTGCTGTACCCAGAGGTACCTCAGAAGGAAGGCCGTTGACTGTACCCAGAGGGACCTCGGAAGAAAGGCCTGCTGACTGTACCCAGAGGGAACTGAGAAAAAAGGCAGGGTGACTGTACCCAGAGGTACCTCAGAAGGAAGGCCTTTCACTGTACCCAGAGGTACCTCTGAAGGAACGCCTGGTGACTGTACCCAGAGGTACCTCAGAAGGAACGACTGGAGACTGTAACCAGAGGTACCTCGCAAAACGGCCTGGTGAGTGTACCCAGAGGTACCTCGGAAACTAGTCCTGATGACAGTACCAACAGGTACTTCGGAAGGAAGGCCTGGAGACTCGACCCAGACGTACCTCGGAAGAAAGGCCTGGTGACTGTAGTCAGAGGTACCTCGGAAGGAAGGCCTGGTGACTGTACCCAGAGGTACCTGGGAAGAAATGCCTGATGACACTACCCAGAGGTACCTCGGAAAGAAGCCCTGCTGACTGTACCCAGAGGTACCTGGAAAGAAAGTCCTGGTGACTGTACTCAGAGGTACCTCAGAAGAAATACCTCGTGACTGTACCCAGAGGTACCTGAGAAGGAAGGCCTGGTGACTGTACCCAGAGGTACCTCGGAAGGAAGGCCTGGTCACTGTACCCAGAGCTAATTCTGAAGGAATGCCTGTTGACTGTACCCAGAGGTACCTCGTAAGAAAGGCCTGGTGACTGTACCCAGAGGTACCTCAGAAGCAAGGCCTGGTGACTGTACCAAGAGGTAACTCGTAGGAAAGGCGTGGTGAGTGTACCCAGGGTAATTCCCACGGAAAGCCTGGTGACTGTAACCAGAGTTACCTCGGGAGGAAGGCCTGGTGACTGTAACGAGAAGTTCCTCAGAAGGAAAGCCTGATGACTCTACCCAAACGTACCCCTTAATAAAGGCCGGATGACTGTACTCAGAGGTACCTCGGAAGGAAGGCCTGCTGACTCTACCCAGAGGGACCTCGGAAGGAAGGCCAGGTGACTGTACCCAGAGGTACCTGGAAAGGAAGGCCCGGTGATTGTACCCAGAGGTACCTCGGAAGGAAGGCCTGGTGACTGTACCCAGACGCACTTCGGAAGAAAGTCCTGGTGACTGTATTCAGAGGTACCTCGAAAGGAAGGCCTGGGGACTTTACCCAGGGATACCTTAGAAGGAATGCCTGGTTACTGTACCCAGATGTACCTCGGAAGGAAGGCCTGGTGACTGTACCCAGAGATACCTGGGAAGAAATGCCTGATGACACTACCCAGAGGTACCTCGGAAGGAAGCCCTGCTGACTGTACCCAGAGGTACCTGGAAAGGAAGGCCTGGTGACTGTCCTCAGAGGTACCTCAGAAGAAATACCTCGTGACTGTACCCAGACGTACCTGAGAAGGAAGGCCTGGTGACTGTACCCAGGGGTACCTCGGAACGAAGGCCTGGTGACTGTACCTAGAGGTAACTCCGAAAGAGGCGTGGTGACTGTACCCAGGGTATCTCCCAAGGAAAGCCAGGTGACTGCAGCCAGAGGTACCTCGGAAGAAAGGCCTGCTGACTGTTCCGAGAAGTACCTCAGAAGGAAGGCCTGATGACTCTACCCAGACGTACCCCTTCAGAAAGGCCGGGTGACTGTACTCAGAGGTACCTCGGAAGGAAGGCCTGGTCACTGTACCCAGAGCTAACTCTGAAGGAATGCCTGGTGACTGTACCCAGAGTTACCTCGTGAGAAAGGCCTGGTGACTGTACCCAGAGGTACCTCAGAAGAAAGGCCTAGAGACTGTTCCCAGAGGGACCTCAGAAAGAAGGCCGTGTGACTGTACCCAGAGATACCTCTGAAGGAAGGCCTGTTGACTCTACCCGTACGTACTCAGAAGGAAAGCCTGGTGACTGTACCCGCAGGTACGTCGTAAGAAAGGTCTGGTGAGGGTACACAGACTTACCTCGGAAACAAGGGCTGGTGACTGTATCCAAAGGTACCTCAGAGGGAAGGTCTGGTGACTGTACCCAGAGGTAGATCGGAAGAAAAGCCTGGTGACTGTACCTAGAGGGACCTCAGAAATAATCCCGGGTGACTGTACCCAGAGGTACCTCAGAAGGAAGGGCGGTGACTGTACCCAGAGGTACCTCCTAAGAAAGGCCTGGTGACTGTACCCAGAGGGACCTCAGAAATAAGCCCGGGTGCTGTACCCAGAGGTACCTCAGAAGGAAGGCCGTTGACTGTACCCAGAGGGACCTCGGAAGAAAGGCCTGCTGACTGTACCCAGAGGGAACTGAGAAAAAAGGCAGGGTGACTGTACCCAGAGGTACCTCAGAAGGAAGGCCTTTCACTGTACCCAGAGGTACCTCTGAAGGAACGCCTGGTGACTGTACCCAGAGGTACCTCAGAAGGAACGACTGGAGACTGTAACCAGAGGTACCTCGCAAAACGGCCTGGTGAGTGTACCCAGAGGTACCTCGGAAACTAGTCCTGATGACAGTACCAACAGGTACTTCGGAAGGAAGGCCTGGAGACTCTACCCAGACGTACCTCGGAAGAAAGGCCTGGTGACTGTAGTCAGAGGTACCTCGGAAGGAAGGCCTGGTGACTGTACCCAGAGGTACCTGGGAAGAAATGCCTGATGACACTACCCAGAGGTACCTCGGAAAGAAGCCCTGCTGACTGTACCCAGAGGTACCTGGAAAGGAAGTCCTGGTGACTGTACTCAGAGGTACCTCAGAAGAAATACCTCGTGACTGTACCCAGAGGTACCTCGGAAGGAAGGCCTGGTCACTGTACCCAGAGCTAATTCTGAAGGAATGCCTGGTGACTGTACCCAGAGGTACCTCGTAAGAAAGGCCTGGTGACTGTACCCAGAGGTACCTCAGAAGCAAGGCCTGGTGACTGTACCAAGAGGTAACTCGTAGGAAAGCCGTGGTGAGTGTACCCAGGGTAATTCCCACGGAAAGCCTGGTGACTGTAACCAGAGTTACCTCGGGAGGAAGGCCTGGTGACTGTAACGAGAAGTTCCTCAGAAGGAAAGCCTGATGACTCTACCCAAACGTACCCCTTAATAAAGGCCGGATGACTGTACTCAGAGGTACCTCGGAAGGAAGGCCTGCTGACTCTACCCAGAGGGACCTCGGAAGGAAGGCCAGGTGACTGTACCCAGAGGTACCTGGAAAGGAAGGCCCGGTGATTGTACCCAGAGGTACCTCGGAAGGAAGGCCTGGTGACTCTACCCAGACGCACTTCGGAAGAAAGTCCTGGTGACTGTATTCAGAGGTACCTCGAAAGGAAGGCCTGGGGACTTTACCCAGGGATACCTTAGAAGGAATGCCTGGTTACTGTACCCAGATGTACCTCGGAAGGAAGGCCTGGTGACTGTACCCAGAGATACCTGGGAAGAAATGCCTGATGACACTACCCAGAGGTACCTCGGAAGGAAGCCCTGCTGACTGTACCCAGAGGTACCTGGAAAGGAAGGCCTGGTGACTGTCCTCAGAGGTACCTCAGAAGAAATACCTCGTGACTGTACCCAGACGTACCTGAGAAGGAAGGCCTGGTGACTGTACCCAGGGGTACCTCGGAACGAAGGCCTGGTGACTGTACCTAGAGGTAACTCCGAAAGAGGCGTGGTGACTGTACCCAGGGTATCTCCCAAGGAAAGCCAGGTGACTGCAGCCAGAGGTACCTCGGAAGAAAGGCCTGCTGACTGTTCCGAGAAGTACCTCAGAAGGAAGGCCTGATGACTCTACCCAGACGTACCCCTTCAGAAAGGCCGGGTGACTGTACTCAGAGGTACCTCGGAAGGAAGGCCTGGTGACTGTACCCAGAGGTACGTCGGAAGGAAGGCCTGGTGACTGTACCTAGAGATAACTCGGAAGAAAGGGGTGGTGACTGTACCCAGGGTAACTCCCAAGGAAAGCCTGGTGACTGTAACCAGAGGTACCTCGGAAGGAAGGCCTGCTGACTGCAGCCAGAGTTACCTCCGAAGGAAGGCCTGGTGAATGTACCCAGAGGTAACTCGGAAGAAATGCCTGGTGACTCTAAACAGAGGTACCTCGGGAGGAATCCCTGGTGACTGTACCCAGAGGTACCTCAGAAGGAAGGCCTGGTGATTGTTCCTAGAGATACCTCCGAAAGGAAGGCCTGGTGACTGTACACAGAAGTACCTCGGAAGAAAGGCCTGGTGACTGTACCCAGAGCTAACTCAGAAGAAAGACCTCGTGACTGTACCCAGAGGTACCTCAGAAGGAAGGCCTGGTGAATGTACCTAGAGGTACCTCGGAAGGAAGGCCTGGTGACTGTACCCAGAGGGACCTCAGAAATAAGCCCGGGTGCTGTACCCAGAGGTACCTCAGAAGGAAGGCCGTTGACTGTACCCAGAGGGACCTCGGAAGAAAGGCCTGCTGACCTTACCCAGAGGGAACTGAGAAAGAAGGCAGAGTGACTGTACCCAGAGGGACCTCAGAAGGAAGGCCTTTGACTGTACCCAGAGGTACCCCTGAAGGAACGCCTGGTGATTGTACCCATAGGTACCTCAGAAGGAACGACTGGAGACTGTAACCAGAGGTACCTCTTAAGAACGGCCTGGTGAGTGTACCCAGAGGTACCTCGGAAACTAGTCCTGATGACTGTACCCAAAGGTACTTCGGAAGGAAGGCCTGGAGACTGTACCCAGACGTACCTCGGAAGAAAGGCCTGGTGACTGTAGTCAGAGGTACCTCGGAAGGAAGGCCTGGTGACTGTACCCAGGGGTACCTGGGAAGGAAGGCCTGGCGACTGTACCCAGAGGTACCTGAGAAGGAATGCCTGGTGACTGTACTCAGAGGTACCGCGGAAAAAATGCCTGGTGAGTGTACCCAGAGGTACCTCGGAAGGATGGCCTGGTGACTATACCCAGAGGTACCTCCGAAGGAAGGACTGGTGACTGTACCCAGAGGTATCTCGGAGGGAGGGCATAGTGACTTTACCCAGAGGTACCTCGGAAGGAAGGTCCAGAGACTGTACCTAAAGGTACCTCGGAAGGAAGGCCCGGTGAGTGTACCCAGAGGTATCTCAGAAGCAAGACCTGGTGACTGTACCCAGAGGTACCTCAGAAGGAATGCCTGGTGACTGTACTCAGAGGTACCGTGGAAAAAAGGCCTGGTGAGTGTACCCAGAGGTACCTCGGAAGGAAGGTCTGGTGACTCTACCCAGAGGTACCTTGGAAGGAAGGCCTGGCGACTGTACACAGAAGCACCTCGGAAGAAAGGCCTGGTGAGTGTACCCGGAGGTACCTCTGAAGGAAGGCCTTGTGGCTGTACCCAGAGCTAACTCAGAAGGAGCGCCTGGTGATTGTACCCAGAGGTACTTCGGAAGGAAAGCCTGGTGGCTTAACTCAGAAGTGCCTCGGAAGGAAGGCCTGTTGACCGTACCCAGAGGTACCTCGAAAGAAATGCTTGGTGACGGTACTTAGAAGTACCTGGGAAGGAAGGCCTGGTGACAGTACTCGGAGGTACCGCAGAAGGAAGGCCTGGTGACTGTACCCAGGGGTATCTCAGAAGGAAGGCCTGGTGACTGTACCCAGAGGTACCTGAGAAGGAATGCCTGGTGACTGTACTCAGAGGTACCGCGGAAAAAAGGCCTGGTGAGTGTACCCAGAGGTACCTCGGAAGGATGGCCTGGTGACTATACCCAGAGGTACCTCCGAAGGAAGGACTGCTGACTGTACCCAGAGGTATCTCGGAGGGAGGGCATAGTGACTTTACCCAGAGGTACCTCGGAAGGAAGGTCCAGAGACTGTACCCAAAGGTACCTCGGAAGGAAGGCCCGGTGACTGCACCCAGAGGTATCTCAGAAGCAAGACCTGGTGACTGTACCCAGAGGTACCTCAGAAGGAATGCCTGGTGACTGTACTCAGAGGTACCGCGGAAAAAAGGCCTGGTGAGTGTACCCAGAGGTACCTCGGAAGGAAGGCCTGGTGACTCTACCCAGAGGTACCTTGGAAGGAAGGCCTGGTGACTACCCAGACGTACCTCCGAAGAAAGGCCTGGTGACTGTACTCAGAGGTACCCCAGAAGAAAAACCTCGTGACTGTACCCAGTGGTACCTCAGAAGGAAGGCATGATGACTGTACTCAGAGGTACCTCGGAAGGAAGGCCTGGTCACTGTACCCAGAGCTAACTCTGAAGGAATGCCTGGTGACTGTACCCAGAGTTACTTCGTGAGAAAGGCCTGGTGACTGTACCCAGAGGTACCTCAGAAGAAAGGCCTAGAGACTGTTCCCAGAGGGACCTCAGAAAGAAGGCCGTGTGACTGTACCCAGAGATACCTCTGAAGGAAGGCCTGTTGACTCTACCCGTACGTACTCAGAAGGAAAGCCTGGTGACTGTACCCGCAGGTACGTCGTAAGAAAGGTCTGGTGAGGGTACACAGACTTACCTCGGAAACAAGGGCTGGTGACTGTATCCAAAGGTACCTCAGAGGGAAGGTCTGGTGACTGTACCCAGAGGTAGATCGGAAGAAAAGCCTGGTGACTGTACCTAGAGGGACCTCAGAAATAATCCCGGGTGACTGTACCCAGAGGTACCTCAGAAGGAAGGGCGGTGACTGTACCCAGAGGTACCTCCTAAGAAAGGCCTGGTGACTGTACCCAGAGGGACCTCAGAAATAAGCCCGGGTGCTGTACCCAGAGGTACCTCAGAAGGAAGGCCGTTGACTGTACCCAGAGGGACCTCGGAAGAAAGGCCTGCTGACTGTACCCAGAGGGAACTGAGAAAAAAGGCAGGGTGACTGTACCCAGAGGTACCTCAGAAGGAAGGCCTTTCACTGTACCCAGAGGTACCTCTGAAGGAACGCCTGGTGACTGTACCCAGAGGTACCTCAGAAGGAACGACTGGAGACTGTAACCAGAGGTACCTCGCAAAACGGCCTGGTGAGTGTACCCAGAGGTACCTCGGAAACTAGTCCTGATGACAGTACCAACAGGTACTTCGGAAGGAAGGCCTGGAGAGTGTACCCAGACGTACCTCGGAAGAAAGGCCTGGTGACTGTAGTCAGAGGTACCTCGGAAGGAAGGCCTGGTGACTGTACCCAGAGGTACCTGGGAAGAAATGCCTGATGACACTACCCAGAGGTACCTCGGAAAGAAGCCCTGCTGACTGTACCCAGAGGTACCTGGAAGGAAGTCCTGGTGACTGTACTCAGAGGTACCTCAGAAGAAATACCTCGTGACTGTACCCAGAGGTACCTGAGAAGGAAGGCCTGGTGACTGTACCCAGAGGTACCTCGGAAGGAAGGCCTGGTGACTGTACCCAGAGCTAATTCTGAAGGAATGCCTGGTGACTGTACCCAGAGGTACCTCGTAAGAAAGGCCTGGTGACTGTACCCAGAGGTACCTCAGAAGCAAGGCCTGGTGACTGTACCAAGAGGTAACTCGTAGGAAAGGCGTGGTGAGAGTACCCAGGGTAATTCCCACGGAAAGCCTGGTGACTGTAACCAGAGTTACCTCGCGAGGAAGGCCTGGTGACTGTAACGAGAAGTTCCTCAGAAGGAAAGCCTGATGACTCTACCCAAACGTATCCCTTAATAAAGGCCGTATGACTGTACTCAGAGGTACCTCGGAAGGAAGGCCTGCTGACTCTACCCAGAAGGACCTCGGAAGGAAGGCCAGGTGACTGTACCCAGAGGTACCTCGGAAGGAAGGCCTGGTGACTGTACCTAGAGGTAACTCCGAAAGAGGCGTGGTGACTGTACCCAGGGTATCTCCCAAGGAAAGCCAGGTGACTGCAGCCAGAGGTACCTCGGAAGAAAGGCCTGCTGACTGTTCCGAGAAGTACCTCAGAAGGAAGGCCTGATGACTCTTCCCAGACGTACCCCTTCAGAAAGGCCGGGTGACTGTACTCAGAGGTACCTCGGAAGGAAGGCCTGGTGACTGTACCCAGAGGTACGTCGGAAGGAAGGCCTGGTGACTGTACCTAGAGATAACTCGGAAGAAAGGGGTGGTGACTGTACCCAGGGTAACTCCCAAGGAAAGCCTGGTGACTGTAACCAGAGGTACCTCGGAAGGAAGGCCTGCTGACTGTAGCCAGAGTTACCTCCGAAGGAAGGCCTGGTGACTGTACCCAGAGGTAACTCGGAAGAAATGCCTGGTGACTCTAAACAGAGGTACCTCGGGAGGAATCCCTGGTGACTGTACCCAGAGGTACCTCAGAAGGAAGGCCTGGTGATTGTTCCTAGAGATACCTCCGAAAGGAAGGCCTGGTGACTGTACACAGAAGTACCTCGGAAGAAAGGCCTGGTGACTGTACCCAGAGCTAACTCAGAAGAAAGACCTCGTGACTGTACCCAGAGGTACCTCAGAAGGAAGGCCTGGTGATTGTACCTAGAGGTACCTCGGAAGGAAGGCCTGGTGACTGTACCCAGAGGGACCTCAGAAATAAGCCCGGGTGCTGTACCCAGAGGTACCTCAGAAGGAAGGCCGTTGACTGTACCCAGAGGGACCTCGGAAGAAAGGCCTTTCACTGTACCCAGAGGTACCTCTGAAGGAACGCCTGGTGACTGTACCCAGAGGGAACTGAGAAAAAAGGCAGGGTGACTGTACCCAGAGGTACCTCAGAAGGAAGGCCTTTCACTGTACCCAGAGGTACCTCTGAAGGAACGCCTGGTGACTGTACCCAGAGGTACCTCAGAAGGAACGACTGGAGACTGTAACCAGAGGTACCTCGCAAAACGGCCTGGTGAGTGTACCCAGAGGTACCTCGGAAACTAGTCCTGATGACAGTACCAACAGGTACTTCGGAAGGAAGGCTGGAGACTGTACCCAGACGTACCTCGGAAGAAAGGCCTGGTGACTGTAGTCAGAGGTACCTCGGAAGGAAGGCCTGCTGACTCTACCCAGAGGGACCTCGGAAGGAAGGCCAGGTGACTGTACCCAGAGATACCTGGGAAGAAATGCCTGATGACACTACCCAGAGGTACCTCGGAAGGAAGCCCTGCTGACTGTACCCAGAGGTACCTGGAAAGGAAGGCCTGGTGACTGTCCTCAGAGGTACCTCACAAGAAATACCTCGTGACTGTACCCAGACGTACCTGAGAAGGAAGGCCTGGTGACTGTATTCAGAGCTACCTCGGAAGGAAGGCCTGGGGACTTTACCCAGGGATACCTTAGAAGGAATGCCTGGTTACTGTACCCAGATGTACCTCGGAAGGAAGGCCTGGTGACTGTACCCAGAGATACCTGGGAAGAAATGCCTGATTACACTACCCAGAGGTACCTCGGAAGGAAGCCCTGCTGACTGTACCCAGAGGTACCTGGAAAGGAAGGCCTGGTGACTGTCCTGAGAGTTACCTCAGAAGAAATACATCGTGACTGTACCCAGACGTACCTGAGAAGGAAGGCCTGGTGACTGTACCCAGGGGTACCTCGGAACGAAGGCCTGGTGACTGTACCTAGAGGTAACTCCGAAAGAGGCGTGGTGACTGTACCCAGGGTATCTCCCAAGGAAAGCCAGGTGACTGCAGCCAGAGGTACCTCGGAAGAAAGGCCTGCTGACTGTTCCGAGAAGTACCTCAGAAGGAAGGCCTGATGACTCTACCCAGACGTACCCCTTCAAAAAGGCCGGGTGACTGTACTCAGAGGTACCTCGGAAGGAAGGCCTGGTGACTGTACCCAGAGGTACGTCGGAAGGAAGGCCTGGTGACTGTACCTAGAGATAACTCGGAAGAAAGGGGTGGTGACTGTACCCAGGGTAACTCCCAAGGAAAGCCTGGTGACTGTAACCAGAGGTACCTCGGAAGGAAGGCCTGCTGACTGTAGCCAGAGTTACCTCCGAAGGAAGGCCTGGTGACTGTACCCAGAGGTAACTCGGAAGAAATGCCTGGTGACTCTAAACAGAGGTACCTCGGGAGGAATCCCTGGTGACTGTACCCAGAGGTACCTCAGAAGGAAGGCCTGGTGATTGTTCCTAGAGATACCTCCGAAAGGAAGGCCTGGTGACTGTACACAGAAGTACCTCGGAAGAAAGGCCTGGTGACTGTACCCAGAGCTAACTCAGAAGAAAGACCTCGTGACTGTACCCAGAGGTACCTCAGAAGGAAGGCCTGGTGATTGTACCTAGAGGTACCTCGGAAGGAAGGCCTGGTGACTGTACCCAGAGGGACCTCAGAAATAAGCCCGGGTGCTGTACCCAGAGGTACCTCAGAAGGAAGGCCGTTGACTGTACCCAGAGGGACCTCGGAAGAAAGGCCTGCTGACTGTACCCAGAGGGAACTGAGAAAGAAGGCAGAGTGACTGTACCCAGAGGGACCTCAGAAGGAAGGCCTTTGACTGTACCCAGAGGTACCCCTGAAGGAACGCCTGGTGATTGTACCCATAGGTACCTCAGAAGGAACGACTGGAGACTGTAACCAGAGGTACCTCGTAAGAACGGCCTGGTGAGTGTACCCAGAGGTACCTCGGAAACTAGTCCTGATGACTGTACCCACAGGTACTTCGGAAGGAAGGCCTGGAGACTGTACCCAGACGTACCTCGGAAGAAAGGCCTGGTGACTGTAGTCAGAGGTACCTCGGAAGGAAGGCCTGGTGACTGTACCCAGGGGTACCTCGGAAGGAAGGCCTGGCGACTGTACACAGAAGCACCTCGGAAGAAATGCCTGGTGACTGTACCCAGTGGTACCTCGGAAGGAAGGCCTAGTGACTGTACCCAGAGCTAACTCAGAAGGAGCGCCTGGTGATTGTACCCAGAGGTACTTCGGAAGGAAAGCCTGGTGGCTTAACTCAGAAGTGCCTCGGAAGGAAGGCCTGGTGACCGTAACCAGAGGTACCTCGAAAGAAATGCTTGGTGACGGTACTTAGAAGTACCTGGGAAGGAAGGCCTGGTGACAGTACTCGGAGGTACTGCAAAAGGAAGGCCTGGTGACTGTACCCAGGGGTATCTCAGAAGGAAGGCCTGGTGACTGTACCCAGAGGTACCTGAGAAGGAATGCCTGGTGACTGTACTCAGAAGTACCGCGGAAAAAAGGCCTGGTGAGTGTACCCAGAGGTACCTCTGAAGGATGGCCTGGTCACTATACCCAGAGGTACCTCCGAAGGAAGGACTGGTGACTGTACCCAGAGGTATCTCGGAGGGAGGGCATAGTGACTTTACCCAGAGGTACCTCGGAAGGAAGGTCCAGAGACTGTACCCAAAGGTACCTCGGAAGGAAGGCCCGGTGAGTGTACCCAGAGGTATCTCAGAAGCAAGACCTGGTGACTGTACCCAGAGGTACCTCAGAAGGAATGCCTGGTGACTGTACTCAGAGGTACCGTGGAAAAAAGGCCTGGTGAGTGTACCCAGAGGTACCTCGGAAGGAAGGTTTGGTGACTGTACTCAGAGGTACCCCAGAAGAAAAACCTCGTGACTGTACCCAGTGGTACCTCAGAAGGAAGGCATGATGACTGTACTCAGAGGTACCTCGGAAGGAAGGCCTGGTCACTGTACCCAGAGCTAACTCTGAAGGAATGCCTGGTGACTGTACCCAGAGTTACTTCGTGAGAAAGGCCTGGTGACTGTACCCAGAGGTACCTCAGAAGAAAGGCCTAGAGACTGTTCCCAGAGGGACCTCAGAAAGAAGGCCGTGTGACTGTACCCAGAGATACCTCTGAAGGAAGGCCTGTTGACTCTACCCGTACGTACTCAGAAGGAAAGCCTGGTGACTGTACCCGCAGGTACGTCGTAAGAAAGGTCTGGTGAGGGTACACAGACTTACCTCGGAAACAAGGGCTGGTGACTGTATCCAAAGGTACCTCAGAGGGAAGGTCTGGTGACTGTACCCAGAGGTAGATCGGAAGAAAAGCCTGGTGACTGTACCTAGAGGGACCTCAGAAATAATCCCGGGTGACTGTACCCAGAGGTACCTCAGAAGGAAGGGCGGTGACTGTACCCAGAGGTACCTCCTAAGAAAGGCCTGGTGACTATACCCAGAGGGACCTCAGAAATAAGCCCGGGTGCTGTACCCAGAGGTACCTCAGAAGGAAGGCCGTTGACTGTACCCAGAGGGACCTCGGAAGAAAGGCCTGCTGACTGTACCCAGAGGGAACTGAGAAAAAAGGCAGGGTGACTGTACCCAGAGGTACCTCAGAAGGAAGGCCTTTCACTGTACCCAGAGGTACCTCTGAAGGAACGCCTGGTGACTGTACCCAGAGGTACCTCAGAAGGAACGACTGGAGACTGTAACCAGAGGTACCTCGCAAAACGGCCTGGTGAGTGTACCCAGAGGTACCTCGGAAACTAGTCCTGATGACAGTACCAATAGGTACTTCGGAAGGAAGGCCTGGAGACTCTACCCAGACGTACCTCGGAAGAAAGGCCTGGTGACTGTAGTCAGAGGTACCTCGGAAGGAAGGCCTGGTGACTGTACCCAGGGGTACCTGGGAAGAAATGCCTGATGACACTACCCAGAGGTACCTCGGAAAGAAGCCCTGCTGACTGTACCCAGAGGTACCTGGAAGGAAGTCCTGGTGACTGTACTCAGAGGTACCTCAGAAGAAATACCTCGTGACTGTACCCAGAGGTACCTGAGAAGGAAGGCTTGGTGACTGTACCCAGAGGTACCTCGGAAGGAAGGCCTGGTGACTGTGCCCAGAGATACCTGGGAAGAAATGCCTGATGACACTACCCAGAGGTACCTCGGAAGGAAGCCCTGCTGTCTGTACCCAGAGGTACCTGGAAAGGAAGGCCTGGTGACTGTCCTCAGAGGTACCTCAGAAGAAATACCTCGTGACTGTACCCATACCTACCGGAGAAGGAAGGCCTGGTGACTGTACCCAGGGGTACCTCGGAAGGAAGGCCTGGTGAATGTACCTAGAGGTAACTCCGAAAGAGGCGTGGTGACTGTACCCAGGGTATCTCCCAAGGAAAGCCAGGTGACTGCAGCCAGAGGTACCTCGGAAGAAAGGCCTGCTGACTGTTCCGAGAAGTACCTCAGAAGGAAGGCCTGATGACTCTACCCAGACGTACCCCTTCAGAAAGGCCGGGTGACTGTACTCAGAGGTACCTCGGAAGGAAGGCCTGGTGACTGTACCCAGAGGTACGTCGGAAGGAAGGCCTGGTGACTGTACCTAGAGATAACTCGGAAGAAAGGGGTGATGACTGTACCCAGGGTAACTCCCAAGGAAAGCCTGGTGACTGTAACCAGAGGTACCTCGGAAGGAAGGCCTGCTGACTGTAGCCAGAGTTACCTCCGAAGGAAGGCCTGGTGACTGTACCCAGAGGTAACTCGGAAGAAATGCCTGGTGACTCTAAACAGAGGTACCTCGGGAGGAATCCCTGGTGACTGTACCCAGAGGTACCTCAGAAGGAAGGCCTGGTGATTGTTCCTAGAGATACCTCCGAAACGAAGGCCTGGTGACTGTACACAGAAGTACCTCGGAAGAAAGGCCTGGTGACTGTACCCAGAGCTAACTCAGAAGAAAGACCTCGTGACTGTACCCAGAGGTACCTCAGAAGGAAGGCCTGGTGATTGTACCTAGAGGTACCTCGGAAGGAAGGCCTGGTGACTGTACCCAGAGGGACCTCAGAAATAAGCCCGGGTGCTGTACCCAGAGGTACCTCAGAAGGAAGGCCGTTGACTGTACCCAGAGGGAACTGAGAAAGAAGGCAGAGTGACTGTACCCAGAGGGACCCCAGAAGGAAGGCCTTTGACTGTACCCAGAGGTACCCCTGAAGGAACGCCTGGTGATTGTACCCATAGGTACCTCAGAAGGAACGACTGGAGACTGTAACCAGAGGTACCTCGTAAGAACGGCCTGGTGAGTGTACCCAGAGGTACCTCAGAAACTAGTCCTGATGACTGTACCCACAGGTACTTCGGAAGGAAGGCCTGGAGACTGTACCCAGACGTACCTCTGAAGAAAGGCCTGGTGACTGTAGTCAGAGGTACCTCGGAAGGAAGGCCTGGTGACTGTACCCAGGGGTACCTCGGAAGGAAGGCCTGGGGACTGTACACAGACGCACCTCGGAAGAAAGGCCTGGTGAGTGTACCCAGTGGTACCTCGGAAGGAAGGCCTAGTGACTGTACCCAGAGCTAACTCAGAAGGAGCGCCTGGTGATTGTACCCAGAGGTACTTCGGAAGGAAAGTCTGGTGGCTTAACTCAGAAGTGCCTCGGAAGGAAGGCCTGGTGACCGTACCCAGAGGTACCTCGAAAGAAATGCTTGGTGACGGTACTTAGAAGTACCTGGGAAGGAAGGCCTGGTGACAGTACTCGGAGGTACCGCAGAAGGAAGGCCTGGTGACTGTACCCAGGTGTATCTCAGAAGGAAGGCCTGGTGACTGTACCCAGAGGTAACTCGTAAGGAAGGCCTGGTGACTGTACCCAGAGGTACCTGAGAAGGAATGCCTGGTGACTGTACTCAGAGGTACCGCGGAAAAAAGGCCTGGTGAGTGTACCCAGAGGTACCTCGGAAGGATGGCCTGGTGACTATACCCAGAGGTACCTCCGAAGGAAGGACTGGTGACTGTACCCAGAGGTATCTCGGAGGGAGGGCATAGTGACTTTACCCAGAGGTACCTCGGAAGGAAGGTCCAGAGACTGTACCCAAAGGTACCTCGGAAGGAAGGCCCGGTGACTGTACCCAGAGGTATCTCAGAAGCAAGACCTGGTGACTGTACCCAGAGGTACCTCAGAAGGAATGCCTGGTGACTGTACTCAGAGGTACCGTGGAAAAAAGGCCTGGTGAGTGTACCCAGAGGTACCTCGGAAGGAAGGTCTGGTGACTCTACCCAGAGGTACCTTGGAAGGAAGGCCTGGTGACTACCCAGACGTACCTCCGAAGAAAGGCCTGGTGACTGCACTCAGAGGTACCCCAGAAGAAAAACCTCGTGACTGTACCCAGTGGTACCTCAGAAGGAAGGCATGATGACTGTACTCAGAGGTACCTCGGAAGGAAGGCCTGGTCACTGTACCCAGAGCTAACTCTGAAGGAATGCCTGGTGACTGTACCCAGAGTTACTTCGTGAGAAAGGCCTGGTGACTGTACCCAGAGGTACCTCAGAAGAAAGGCCTAGAGACTGTTCCCAGAGGGACCTCAGAAAGAAGGCCGTGTGACTGTACCCAGAGATACCTCTGAAGGAAGGCCTGTTGACTCTACCCGTACGTACTCAAAAGGAAAGCCTGGTGACTGTACCCGCAGGTACGTCGTAAGAAAGGTCTGGTGAGGGTACACAGACTTACCTCGGAAACAAGGGCTGGTGACTGTATCCAAAGGTACCTCAGAGGGAAGGTCTGGTGACTGTACCCAGAGGTAGATCGGAAGAAAAGCCTGGTGACTGTACCTAGAGGGACCTCAGAAATAATCCCGGGTGACTGTACCCAGAGGTACCTCAGAGGGAAGGGCGGTGACTGTACCCAGAGGTACCTCCTAAGAAAGGCCTGGTGACTGTACCCAGAGGGACCTCAGAAATAAGCCCGGGTGCTGTACCCAGAGGTACCTCAGAAGGAAGGCCGTTGACTGTACCCAGAGGGACCTCGGAAGAAAGGCCTGCTGACTGTACCCAGAGGGAACTGAGAAAAAGGGCAGGGTGACTGTACCCAGAGGTACCTCAGAAGGAAGGCCTTTCACTGTACCCAGAGGTACCTCTGAAGGAACGCCTGGTGACTGTACCCAGAGGTACCTCAGAAGGAACGACTGGAGACTGTAACCAGAGGTACCTCGCAAAACGGCCTGGTGAGTGTACCCAGAGGTACCTCGGAAACTAGTCCTGATGACAGTACCAACAGGTACTTCGGAAGGAAGGCCTGGAGACTGTACCCAGACGTACCTCGGAAGAAAGGCCTGGTGACTGTAGTCAGAGGTACCTCGGAAGAAAGGCCTGGTGACTGTACTCAGAGGTACCTGGGAAGAAATGCCTGATGACACTACCCAGAGGTACCTCGGAAAGAAGCCCTGCTGACTGTACCCAGAGGTACCTGGAAAGGAAGTCCTGGTGACTGTACTCAGAGGTACCTCAGAAGAAATACCTCGTGACTGTACCCAGAGGTACCTGAGAAGGAAGGCCTGGTGACTGTACCCAGAGGTACCTCGGAAGGAAGGCCTGGTGACTGTACCCAGAGCTAATTCTGAAGGAATGCCTGGTGACTGTACCCAGAGGTACCTCGTAAGAAAGGCCTGGTGACTGTACCCAGAGGTACCTCAGAAGCAAGGCCTGGTGACTGTACCAAGAGTTAAGTCGTAGGAAAGGCGTGGTGAGTGTACCCAGGGTAAATCCCACGGAAAGCCTGGTGACTGTAACCAGAGTTACCTCGGGAGGAAGGCCTGGTGACTGAAACGAGAAGTGCCTCAGAAGGAAAGCCTGATGACTCTACCCAAACGTATCCCTTAATAAAGGCCGTATGACTGTACTCAGAGGTACCTCGGAAGGAAGGCCTGCTGACTCTACCCAGAGGGACCTCGGAAGGAAGGCCAGGTGACTGTACCCAGAGGTACCTGGAAAGGAAAGCCCGGTGATTGTACCCAGAGGTACCTCGGAAGGAAGGCCTGGTGACTGTACCCAGACGCACTTCGGAAGAAAGTCCTGGTGACTGTATTCAGAGGTACCTCGAAAGGAAGGCCTGGGGACTTTACCCAGGGATACCTTAGAAGGAATGCCTGGTTACTGTACCCAGATGTACCTCGGAAGGAAGGCCTGGTGACTGTATTCAGAGGTAACTCGGAAGGAAGGCCTGGGGACTTTACCCAGGGATACCTTAGAAGGAATGCCTCGTTACTGTACCCAGATGTACCTCGGAAGGAAGCCCTGCTGACTGTACCCAGAGGTACCTGGAAAGGAAGGCCTGATGACTGTCCTCAGAGGTACCTCAGAAGAAATACCTCGTGACTGTACCCAGACGTACCTGAGAAGGAAGGCCTGGTGACTGTACCCAGGGGTACCTCGGAAGGAAGGCCTGGTGACTCTACCTAGAGGTAACTCCGAAAGAGGCGTGGTGACTGTACCCAGGGTATCTCCCAAGGAAAGCCAGGTGACTGCAGCCAGAGGTACCTCGGAAGAAAGGCCTGCTGACTGTTCCGAGAAGTACCTCAGAAGGAAGGCCTGATGACTCTACCCAGACGTACCCCTTCAGAAAGGCCGGGTGACTGTACTCAGAGGTACCTCGGAAGGAAGGCCTGGTGACTGTACCTAGAGATAACTCGGAAGAAAGGGGTGGTGACTGTACCCAGGGTAACTCCCAAGGAAAGCCTGGTGATTGTAACCAGAGGTACCTCGGAAGGAAGGCCTGCTGACTGTAGCCAGAGTTACCTCCGAAGGAAGGCCTGGTGACTGTACCCAGAGGTAACTCGGAAGAAATGCCTGGTGACTCCAAACAGAGGTACCTCGGGAGGAATCCCTGGTGACTGTACCCAGAGGTACCTCAGAAGGAAGGCCTGGTGATTGTTCCTAGAGATACCTCCGAAAGGAAGGCCTGGTGACTGTACACAGATGTACCTCGGAAGAAAGGCCTGGTGACTGTACCCAGAGCTAACTCAGAAGAAAGACCTCGTGACTGTACCCAGAGGTACCTCAGAAGGAAGGCCTGGTGATTGTACCTAGAGGTACCTCGGAAGGAAGGCCTGGTGACTGTACCCAGAGGGACCTCAGAAATAAGCCCGGGTGCTGTACCCAGAGGTACCTCAGAAGGAAGGCCGTTGACTGTACCCAGAGGGACCTCGGAAGAAAGGCCTGCTGACTGTACCCAGAGGGAACTGAGAAAGAAGGCAGAGTGACTGTACCCAGAGGGACCTCAGAAGGAAGGCCTTTGACTGTACCCAGAGGTACCCCTGAAGGAACGCCTGGTGATTGTACCCATAGGCACCTCAGAAGGAACGACTGGAGACTGTAACCAGAGGTACCTCGTAAGAACGGCCTGGTGAGTGTACCCAGAGGTACCTCGGAAACTAGTCCTGATGACTGTACCCAGAGGTACCTCGGAAGGAAGGCCTAGTGACTGTACCCAGAGCTAACTCAGAAGGAGGGCCTGGTGATTGTACCCAGAGGTATTTCGGAAGGAAAGCCTGGTGGCTTAACTCAGAAGGGCCTCGGAAGGAAGGCCTTGTGACCGTACCCAGAGGTACCTCGAAAGAAATGCTTGGTGACGGTACTTAGAAGTACCTGGGAATGAAGGCCTGGTGACAGTACTCGGAGGTACCGCAGAAGGAAGGCCTGGTGACTGTACCCAGGGGTATCTCAGAAGGAAGGCCTGGTGACTGTACCCAGAGGTAACTCGGAAGGAAGTCCTGGTGACTGTACCCAGAGGTACCTCAGAAGGAATGCCTGGTGACTGTACTCAGAGGTACCGCGGAAAAAAGGCCTGGTGAGTGTACCCAGAGGTACCTCGGAAGGATGGCCTGGTGACTATACCCAGAGGTACCTCCGAAGGAAGGACTGGTGACTGTATCCAGAGGTATCTCGGACGGAGGGCATAGAGACTTTACCCAGAGGTACCTCGGAAGGAAGGTCCAGAGACTGTACCCAAAGGTACCTCGGAAGGAAGGCCCGGTTACTGTACCCAGAGGTATCTCAGAAGCAAGACCTGGTGACTGTACCCAGAGGTACCTCAGAAGGAATGCCTGGTGACTGTACTCAGAGGTACCGCGGAAAAAAGGCCTGGTGAGTGTACCCAGAGGTACCTCGGAAGGAAGGTCTGGTGACTCTACCCAGAGGTACCTTGGAAGGAAGGCCTGGTGACTACCCAGACGTACCTCCGAAGAAAGGCCTGGTGACTGTACTCAGAGGTACCCCAGAAGAAAAACCTCGTGACTGTACCCAATGGTACCTCAGAAGGAAGGCATGATGACTGTACTCAGAGGTACCTCGGAAGGAAGGCCTGGTCACTGTACCCAGAGCTAACTCTGAAGGAATGCCTGGTGACTGTACCCAGAGGTACTTCGTGAGAAAGGCCTGGTGACTGTACCCAGATGTACCTCAGAAGAAAGGCCTAGAGACTGTTCCCAGAGGGACCTCAGAAAGAAGGCCGTGTGACTGTACCCAGAGATACCTCTGAAGGAAGGCCTGTTGACTCTACCCGTACGTACTCAGAAGGAAAGCCTGGTGACTGTACCCGCAGGTACGTCGTAAGAAAGGTCTGGTGAGGGTACACAGACTTACCTCGGAAACAAGGGCTGGTGACTGTATCCAAAGGTACCTCAGAGGGAAGGTCTGGTGACTGTACCCAGAGGTAGATCGGAAGAAAAGCCTGGTGACTGTACCTAGAGGGACCTCAGAAATAATCCCGGGTGACTGTACCCAGAGGTACCTCAGAAGGAAGAGCGGTGACTGTACCCAGACGTACCTCCTAAGAAAGGCCTGGTGACTGTACCCAGAGGGACCTCAGAAGGAAGGCCTGGTGATTGTACCTAGAGGTACCTCGGAAGGAAGGCCTGGTGACTGTACCCAGAGGGACCTCAGAAATAAGCCCGGGTGCTGTACCCAGAGGTACCTCAGAAGGAAGGCCGTTGACTGTACCCAGAGGGACCTCGGAAGAAAGGCCTGCTGACTGTACCCAGAGGGAACTGAGAAAAAAGGCAGGGTGACTGTACCCAGAGGTACCTCAGAAGGAAGGCCTTTCACTGTACCCAGAGGTACCTCTGAAGGAACGCCTGGTGACTGTACCCAGAGGTACCTCAGAAGGAACGACTGGAGACTGTAACCAGAGGTACCTCGCAAAACGGCCTGGTGAGTGTACCCAGAGGTACCTCGGAAACTAGTCCTGATGACTGTACCCACAGGTACTTCGGAAGGAAGGCCTGGAGACTGTACCCAGAGGTACCTCAGAAGGAATGCCTGGTGACTGTACTCAGAGGTACCACGGAAAAAAGGCCTGGTGAGTGTACCCAGAGGTACTTCGGAAGGATGGCCTGGTGACTATACCCAGAGGTACCTCCGAAGGAAGGACTGGTGACTGTACCTAGAGGTATCTCGGAGGGAGGGCATAGTGACTTTACCCAGAGGTACCTCGGAAGGAAGGTCCAGAGACTGCACCCAAAGTTACCTCGGAACAAAGGCCCGGTGACTGTACCCAGAGGTATCTCAGAAGCAAGACCTGGTGACTCTACACAGAGGTACCTCAGAAGGAAGGCCTGGTGACTCCACCCAGAGGTACCTTGGAAGGAAGGCCTGGTGACTACCCAGACGTACCTCCAAAGAAAGGCCTGGTGACTGTACTCAGAGGTACCCCAGAAGAAAAACCTCGTGACTGTACCCAGTGGTACCTCAGAAGGAAGGCATGATGACTGTACCCAGAGGTACCTCAAAAGGAATGCATGATGACTGTACCAGAGGTACCTCGGAAGGAAGGCCTGGTCACTGTACCCAGAGCTAACTCTGAAGGAATGCCTGGTGACTGTACCCAGAGGTACCTCGTGAGGAAGGCCTGATGACTGTACCCAGAGGTACCTCAGAAGAAAGGCGTAGAGACTGTTCCCAGAGGGACCTCAGAAAGAAGGCCGTGTGACTGTACCCAGAGATACCTCTGAAGGAAGGCCTGTTGACTCTACCCATAGGTACCTCAGAAGGAAAGCCTGATGAATGTACGCACAGGTACGTCGTAAGAAAGGTCTGGTGAGGGTACACAGACTTACCTAGGAAACAAGGCCTGGTGACTGTACTCAGAGGTACCTCAGAAGGAATGCCTGGTGACTGTACTCAGAGGTACCGCGGAAAAAGGTCTGGTGAGTGTACCCAGATGTACCTCGGAAGGATGGTCTGGTGACTATACCCGGAGGTACCTCCGAAGGAAGGCCTGGTGACTGTACTCAGAGGTACCTCAGAAGAAATACCTCGTGACTGTACCCAGAGGTACCTGAGAAGGAAGGCCTGGTGACTGTACCCAGGGGAACCTCGGAAGGAAGGCCTGGTGACTGTACCTAGAGGTAAGTCCGAATGAGGAGTGGTGACTGTACCCAGGGCATCTCCCAAGGAAAGCCAGGTGACTGCAGCCAGAGGTACCTCGGAAGAAAGGCCTGCTGACTGTTCCGTGAAGTACCTCAAAAGGAAGGCCTGATGACTCTACCCAGACGTACCCCTTCAGAAAGGCCGGGTGACTGTACTCAGAGGTACCTCGGAAGAAAGGCCTGGTGACTGTACCCAGAGGTACGTCGGAAGGAAGGCCTGGTGACTGTACCTAGAGATAACTCGGAAGAAAGGAGTGGTGACTGTACCCAGGGTAAATCCCAGGAAAGCCTGGTGACTGTAACCAGAGGTACCTCGGAAGGAAGGCCTGCTGACTGTAGCCAGAGTTACCTCCGAAGGAAGGCCTGGTGACTGTACCCAGAGGTAACTCGGAAGAAATGCCTGGTGACTCTAAACAGAGGTACCTCGGGAGGAATCCCTGGTGACTGTACCCAGAGGTACCTCAGAAGGAAGGCCTGGTGATTGTTCCTAGAGATACCTCCGAAAGGAAGGCCTGGTGACTGTACACAGAAGTACCTCGGAAGAAAGGCCTGGTGACTGTACCCAGAGCTAACTCAGAAGAAAGACCTCGTGACTGTACCCAGAGGTACCTCAGAAGGAAGGCCTGGTGATTGTACCTAGAGGTACCTCGGAAGGAAGGCCTGGTGACTGTACCCAGAGGGACCTCAGAAATAAGCCCGGGTGCTGTACCCAGAGGTACCTCAGAAGGAAGGCCGTTGACTGTACCCAGAGGGACCTCGGAAGAAAGGCCTGCTGACTGTACCCAGAGGGAACTGAGAAAGAAGGCAGAGTGACTGTACCCAGAGGGACCTCAGAAGGAAGGCCTCTGACTGTACCCAGAGGTACCCCTGAAGGCACGCCTGGTGATTGTACCCATAGGTACCTCAGAAGGAACGACTGGAGACTGTAACCAGAGGTACCTCGTAAGAACGGCCTGGTGAGTGTACCCAGAGGTACCTCGGAAACTAGTCCTGATGACTGTACCCACAGGTACTTCGGAAGGAAGGCCTGGAGACTGTACCCAGACGTACCTCGGAAGAAAGGCCTGGTGACTGTAGTCAGAGGTACCTCGGAAGGAAGGCCTGGTGTCTGTACCCAGGGGTACCTCGGAAGGAAGCCCTGGTGACTGTACACAGAAGCACCTCGGAAGGAAGGCCTGGCGACTGTACACAGAAGTACCTCAGAAGAAAGTCCTGGTGACTGTACCCAGAGGGAACTGAGAAAGAAGGCCGGGTAACTGTACCCAGAGTTACCTGAGAAAGAAGGCCTTTGACTGTACCCAGAGGTACCTTTGAAGGAACGCCTGGTGACTGTACCCAAAGGTATCTCAGAAGGAAAGCCTGGTGACTGTACGCAGAGGTACCTCAGAAGGATGGCCTGGTGAGTCTACCCAGAGGTACCTCGGAAACAAAGCCTAATGACTGTACTCAGAGGTACCTCGGAAGGAAGGCCTGGGGACTATACCCAGAGGTACATCGGAAGGAAGGCCTGGTGACCATTCCCAGAGGTACCTCGGAAGGAAGGCCTGGTGACCGTACCCAGACGTACCTTGGAAGAAAGGCCTGGTGACTGTACCCAGAAGTACCTCGGAAGGAAGGCCTGGTAACTATACCCAGACGTATCTCTGAAGAAAGGCCTGGTGACTGTATTAAGAGTGGCCACGGAAGGAAGGCCTGGTTACTGTACCCAGAGGTACCTGAGAAGGAAGGCCTGGTGGGTGTACCCACAGGAACCTCAGATGGAAGGCCTGGTGACTGTACCCAGCGGTACCTCAGAATGAAAACCTGGTGATTGTACCCAGAGTTCCCTCTTAAGAAATGCCTGGTGACTGTACACAGAGATACCTCGGAAGGAAGAGCTGGTGACTGTACCGGGCGATATTTCAGAAGAAAGACCTGGTGACTGTACCAAGAAGCACCTCAGAAGAAAGGCATGGTGACTACACCCAGAGGTACTTCGGAAGGAATGTCTGGTGACTGTACCCACAGGTACCTCGGAAGGAAGGCCTGGGGATTGTACCCAGAGGTACATCGGAAGGAAGGCCTGTTGAGCGTACCCAGAGATACCTCGGAAGGAAGGCTTGGTGACAGCACTCAGAGGTACCTGGGAAGGAAGGCCTGGTGACTGTACTCCGAGGTACCGCAGAAGGAATGCCTGGTGACAGTACCCAGACGTACCTCGGAAGAAAGTCCTGGTGAGTGTACTCAGAGGTACCTCGGAGGGAAGGTCTTGTGACTGTACCCAGAGTTACCTCGGAAGGAAGGCCTGGTGACTGCACCGAGAGGTTCCTGGGAAGGAAGGCCTGGTGAGTGTACCCAGACGCACCTCGGAAGAAAGTCTTGGTGACTGTACTCAGAGGTACCGCGGAAGGAAGGCCTGGGGACTTTACCCAGAGATAACTTAGAAGGAATGCCTGGTGACTGTACACAGATCTACCTCGGAAGGAAGGCCTGGTGACCGCGCCCAGAGGTACGTCGGAAGGAAGGTCTGGGGACCGTACCCAGAGGGACCTCGGAAGAAATGCTTGGTGACGGTACTCAGAAGTACCTGGGAAGGAATTCCTGGTGACTGTACTCGGAGGTACCGCAGAAGGAAGCCCTGTTGACTGTACCCAGAGGTATCTCAGAAGGAAGGCATGGTGACTGTACCCAGAGGTACCTCGGAAGGAAGGCCTGGTGACTGTACCCAGAGGTACCTCAGAAGGAATGCCTGGTGACTGTACTCAGAGGTACCGCGGAAAAAGGTCTGGTGAGTGTACCCAGATGTACCTCGGAAGGATGGTCTGGTGACTATACAGGGAGGTACCTCCGAAGGAAGGCCTGGTGACTGTACTCAGAGGTACCTCAGAAGAAATACCTCGTGACTGTACCCAGAGGTACCTCAGAAGGAAGGCCGTTGACTGTACCCAGAGGGACCTCGGAAGAAAGGCCTGCTGACTGTACCCAGAGGGAACTGAGAAAAAAGGCAGGGTGACTGTACCCAGAGGTACCTCAGAAGGAAGGCCTTTCACTGTACCCAGAGGTACCTCTGAAGGAACGCCTGGTGACTGTACCCAGAGGTACCTCAGAAGGAACGACTGGAGACTGTAACCAGAGGTACCTCGCAAAACGGCCTGGTGAGTGTACCCAGAGGTACCTCGGAAACTAGTCCTGATGACTGTACCCACAGGTACTTCGGAAGGAAGGCCTGGAGACTGTACCCAGAGGTACCTCAGAAGGAATGCCTGGTGACTGTACTCAGAGGTACCACGGAAAAAAGGCCTGGTGAGTGTACCCAGAGGTACTTCGGAAGGATGGCCTGGTGACTATACCCAGAGGTACCTCCGAAGGAAGGACTGGTGACTGTACCTAGAGGTATCTCGGAGGGAGGGCATAGTGACTTTACCCAGAGGTACCTCGGAAGGAAGGTCCAGAGACTGCACCCAAAGTTACCTCGGAACAAAGGCCCGGTGACTGTACCCAGAGGTATCTCAGAAGCAAGACCTGGTGACTCTACACAGAGGTACCTCAGAAGGAAGGCCTGGTGACTCCACCCAGAGGTACCTTGGAAGGAAGGCCTGGTGACTACCCAGACGTACCTCCAAAGAAAGGCCTGGTGACTGTACTCAGAGGTACCCCAGAAGAAAAACCTCGTGACTGTACCCAGTGGTACCTCAGAAGGAAGGCATGATGACTGTACCCAGAGGTACCTCAAAAGGAATGCATGATGACTGTACCAGAGGTACCTCGGAAGGAAGGCCTGGTCACTGTACCCAGAGCTAACTCTGAAGGAATGCCTGGTGACTGTACCCAGAGGTACCTCGTGAGGAAGGCCTGATGACTGTACCCAGAGGTACCTCAGAAGAAAGGCGTAGAGACTGTTCCCAGAGGGACCTCAGAAAGAAGGCCGTGTGACTGTACCCAGAGATACCTCTGAAGGAAGGCCTGTTGACTCTACCCATAGGTACCTCAGAAGGAAAGCCTGATGAATGTACGCACAGGTACGTCGTAAGAAAGGTCTGGTGAGGGTACACAGACTTACCTAGGAAACAAGGCCTGGTGACTGTACTCAGAGGTACCTCAGAAGGAATGCCTGGTGACTGTACTCAGAGGTACCGCGGAAAAAGGTCTGGTGAGTGTACCCAGATGTACCTCGGAAGGATGGTCTGGTGACTATACCCGGAGGTACCTCCGAAGGAAGGCCTGGTGACTGTACTCAGAGGTACCTCAGAAGAAATACCTCGTGACTGTACCCAGAGGTACCTGAGAAGGAAGGCCTGGTGACTGTACCCAGGGGAACCTCGGAAGGAAGGCCTGGTGACTGTACCTAGAGGTAAGTCCGAATGAGGAGTGGTGACTGTACCCAGGGCATCTCCCAAGGAAAGCCAGGTGACTGCAGCCAGAGGTACCTCGGAAGAAAGGCCTGCTGACTGTTCCGTGAAGTACCTCAAAAGGAAGGCCTGATGACTCTACCCAGACGTACCCCTTCAGAAAGGCCGGGTGACTGTACTCAGAGGTACCTCGGAAGAAAGGCCTGGTGACTGTACCCAGAGGTACGTCGGAAGGAAGGCCTGGTGACTGTACCTAGAGATAACTCGGAAGAAAGGAGTGGTGACTGTACCCAGGGTAAATCCCAGGAAAGCCTGGTGACTGTAACCAGAGGTACCTCGGAAGGAAGGCCTGCTGACTGTAGCCAGAGTTACCTCCGAAGGAAGGCCTGGTGACTGTACCCAGAGGTAACTCGGAAGAAATGCCTGGTGACTCTAAACAGAGGTACCTCGGGAGGAATCCCTGGTGACTGAACCCAGAGGTACCTCAGAAGGAAGGCCTGGTGATTGTTCCTAGAGATACCTCCGAAAGGAAGGCCTGGTGACTGTACACAGAAGTACCTCGGAAGAAAGGCCTGGTGACTGTACCCAGAGCTAACTCAGAAGAAAGACCTCGTGACTGTACCCAGAGGTACCTCAGAAGGAAGGCCTGGTGATTGTACCTAGAGGTACCTCGGAAGGAAGGCCTGGTGACTGTACCCAGAGGGACCTCAGAAATAAGCCCGGGTGCTGTACCCAGAGGTACCTCAGAAGGAAGGCCGTTGACTGTACCCAGAGGGACCTCGGAAGAAAGGCCTGCTGACTGTACCCAGAGGGAACTGAGAAAGAAGGCAGAGTGACTGTACCCAGAGGGACCTCAGAAGGAAGGCCTCTGACTGTACCCAGAGGTACCCCTGAAGGCACGCCTGGTGATTGTACCCATAGGTACCTCAGAAGGAACGACTGGAGACTGTAACCAGAGGTACCTCGTAAGAACGGCCTGGTGAGTGTACCCAGAGGTACCTCGGAAACTAGTCCTGATGACTGTACCCACAGGTACTTCGGAAGGAAGGCCTGGAGACTGTACCCAGACGTACCTCGGAAGAAAGGCCTGGTGACTGTAGTCAGAGGTACCTCGGAAGGAAGGCCTGGTGTCTGTACCCAGGGGTACCTCGGAAGGAAGCCCTGGTGACTGTACACAGAAGCACCTCGGAAGGAAGGCCTGGCGACTGTACACAGAAGTACCTCAGAAGAAAGTCCTGGTGACTGTACCCAGAGGGAACTGAGAAAGAAGGCCGGGTAACTGTACCCAGAGTTACCTGAGAAAGAAGGCCTTTGACTGTACCCAGAGGTACCTTTGAAGGAACGCCTGGTGACTGTACCCAAAGGTATCTCAGAAGGAAAGCCTGGTGACTGTACGCAGAGGTACCTCAGAAGGATGGCCTGGTGAGTCTACCCAGAGGTACCTCGGAAACAAAGCCTAATGACTGTACTCAGAGGTACCTCGGAAGGAAGGCCTGGGGACTATACCCAGAGGTACATCGGAAGGAAGGCCTGGTGACCATTCCCAGAGGTACCTCGGAAGGAAGGCCTGGTGACCGTACCCAGACGTACCTTGGAAGAAAGGCCTGGTGACTGTACCCAGAAGTACCTCGGAAGGAAGGCCTGGTAACTATACCCAGACGTATCTCTGAAGAAAGGCCTGGTGACTGTATTAAGAGTGGCCACGGAAGGAAGGCCTGGTTACTGTACCCAGAGGTACCTGAGAAGGAAGGCCTGGTGGGTGTACCCACAGGAACCTCAGATGGAAGGCCTGGTGACTGTACCCAGCGGTACCTCAGAATGAAAACCTGGTGATTGTACCCAGAGTTCCCTCTTAAGAAATGCCTGGTGACTGTACACAGAGATACCTCGGAAGGAAGAGCTGGTGACTGTACCGGGCGATATTTCAGAAGAAAGACCTGGTGACTGTACCAAGAAGCACCTCAGAAGAAAGGCATGGTGACTACACCCAGAGGTACTTCCGAAGGAATGTCTGGTGACTGTACCCACAGGTACCTCGGAAGGAAGGCCTGGGGATTGTACCCAGAGGTACATCGGAAGGAAGGCCTGTTGAGCGTACCCAGAGATACCTCGGAAGGAAGGCTTGGTGACAGCACTCAGAGGTACCTGGGAAGGAAGGCCTGGTGACTGTACTCCGAGGTACCGCAGAAGGAATGCCTGGTGACAGTACCCAGACGTACCTCGGAAGAAAGTCCTGGTGAGTGTACTCAGAGGTACCTCGGAGGGAAGGTCTTGTGACTGTACCCAGAGTTACCTCGGAAGGAAGGCCTGGTGACTGCACCGAGAGGTTCCTGGGAAGGAAGGCCTGGTGAGTGTACCCAGACGCACCTCGGAAGAAAGTCTTGGTGACTGTACTCAGAGGTACCGCGGAAGGAAGGCCTGGGGACTTTACCCAGAGATAACTTAGAAGGAATGCCTGGTGACTGTACACAGATCTACCTCGGAAGGAAGGCCTGGTGACCGCGCCCAGAGGTACGTCGGAAGGAAGGTCTGGGGACCGTACCCAGAGGGACCTCGGAAGAAATGCTTGGTGACGGTACTCAGAAGTACCTGGGAAGGAATTCCTGGTGACTGTACTCGGAGGTACCGCAGAAGGAAGCCCTGTTGACTGTACCCAGAGGTATCTCAGAAGGAAGGCATGGTGACTGTACCCAGAGGTACCTCGGAAGGAAGGCCTGGTGACTGTACCCAGAGGTACCTCAGAAGGAATGCCTGGTGACTGTACTCAGAGGTACCGCGGAAAAAGGTCTGGTGAGTGTACCCAGATGTACCTCGGAAGGATGGTCTGGTGACTATACAGGGAGGTACCTCCGAAGGAAGGCCTGGTGACTGTACTCAGAGGTACCTCAGAAGAAATACCTCGTGACTGTACCCAGAGGTACCTGAGAAGGAAGGCCTGGTGACTGTACCCAGGGGTACCTCGGAAGGAAGTCCTGGTGACTGTACCTAGAGGTAAGTCCGAATGAGGCGTGGTGACTGTACCCAGGGCATCTCCCAAGGAAAGCCAGGTGACTGCAGCCAGAGGTACCTCGGAAGAAAGGCCTGCTGACTGTTCCGAGAAGTACCTCAGAAGGAAGGCCTGATGACTCTACCCAGACGTACCCCTTCAGAAAGGCCGGGTGACTGTACTCAGAGGTACCTCGGAAGAAAGGCCTGGTGACTGTACCCACAGGTACCTCGGAAGGAAGGCCTGGTAACTGTACCTAGAGATAACTCGGAAGAAAGGAGTGGTGACTGTACCCAGGGTAACTCCCAAGGAAAGCCTGGTGACTGTAACCAGAGGTACCTCGGAAGGAAGGCCTGCTGACTGTAGCCAGAGTTACCTCCGAAGGAAGGCCTGGTGACTGTACCCAGAGGTAACTCGGAAGAAATGCCTGGTGACTCTAAACAGAGGTACCTCGGGAGGAATCCCTGGTGACTGTACCCAGAGGTACCTCAGAAGGAAGGCCTGGTGATTGTTCCTAGAGATACCTCCGAAAGGAAGGCCTGGTGACTGTACACAGAAGTACCTCAGAAGAAAGGCCTGGTGACTGTACCCAGAGCTAACTCAGAAGAAAGACCTCGTGACTGTACCCAGAGGTACCTCAGAAGGAAGGCCTGGTGATTGTACCTAGAGGTACCTCGGAAGGAAGGCCTGGTGACTGTACCCAGAGGGACCTCAGAAACAAGCCCGGGTGCTGTACCCAGAGGTACCTCAGAAGGAAGGCCGTTGACTGTACCCAGAGGGACCTCGGAAGAAAGGCCTGCTGACTGTACCCAGAGGGAACTGAGAAAAAAGGCAGGGTGACTGTACCGAGGTACCTTAGAAGGAAGGCCTTTGACTGTACCCAGAGGTACCCCTGAAGGAACGCCTGGTGAGTGTAACCAGAGGTACCTCGTAAGAACAGCCTGGTGAGTGTACCCAGAGGTACCTCGGAAACTAGTCCTGATGACTGTACCCACAGGTACTTCGGAAGGAAGGCCTGGAGACTGTACCCAGACGTACCTCGGAAGAAAGGCCTGGTGACTGTAGTCAGAGATACCTCAGAAGGAAGGCCTGGTGACTGTACCCAGGGTTAGCTCGGAAGGAAAGCCTGGCGACTGTACACAGAAGAACCTCAGAAGAAAGTCCTGGTGACTGTACCCAGAGGTACCTCGGAAGGAAGGCCTAGTGACTGTACCCAGAGTTACCTCGAAACAAATGCTTGGTGACGGTACTTAGAAGTACCTGGGAAGGAAGGCCTGGTGACAGTACTCCGAGGTACCGTAGAAGGAAGGCCCGGTGACTGTACCCAGAGGTATCTCAGAAGCAAGACCTGGTGACTCTACACAGAGGTACCTCAGAAGGAAGGCCGGGTGACTGTACACAGAGGCACCACGGAAGGAAGGCCTGGTGACTCTACCCAGAGGTACCTTGGAAGAAAGGCCTGGTGACTACCCAGACGTACCTCCGAATAAAGGCCTGGTGACTGTACTCAGAGGTACCCCAGAAGAAAAACCTCGTGACTGTACCCAGTGGTACCTCAGAAGGAAGGCATGATGACTGTACCCAGAGGTACCTCGGAAGGAAGGCCTGGTCACTGTACCCAGAGCTAACTCTGAAGGAATGCCTGGTGACTGTACCCAGAGGTACCTCGTGAGAAAGGCCTGGTGACTGTACCCAGAGGTACCTCAGAAGAAAGGCCTAGAGACTGTTCCCAGAGGGACCTCAGAAAGAAGGCCGTGTGACTGTACCCAGAGATACCTCTGAAGGAAGGCCTGTTTACTCTACCCATAGGTACCTCAGAAGGAAAACCTGGTGACTGTACCCGCAGGTACCTCGTAAGAAAGATCTGGTGAGGGTACACAGACTTACCTCGGAAACAAGGGCTGGTGACTGTATCCAAAGGTACCTCAGAGGGAAGGTCTGGTGACTGTACCCAGAGGTAGATCGGAAGAAAAGCCTGGTGACTGTACCTAGAGGGACCTCAGAAATAATCCCGGGTGACTGTACCCAGAGGTACCTCAGAAGGAAGGGCGGTGACTGTACCCAGAGGTACCTCCTAAGAAAGGCCTGGTGACTGTACCCAGAGAGACCTCAGAAATAAGCCCGGGTGCTGTACCCAGAGGTACCTCAGAAGGAAGGCCGTTGACTGTACCCAGAGGGACCTCGGAAGAAAGGCCTGCTGACTGTACCCAGAGGGACCTCAGAAATAAGCCCGGGTGCTGTACCCAGAGGTACCTCAGAAGGAAGGCCGTTGACTGTACCCAGAGGGACCTCAGAAGAAAGGCCTGGTGACTGTACCCAGAGGGAACTGAGAAAGAAGGCAGAGTGACTGTACCCAGAGGGACCTCAGAAGGAAGGCCTTTGACTGTACCCAGAGGTACCCCTGAAGGAACGCCTGGTGATTGTACCCATAGGTACCTCAGAAGGAACGACTGGAGACTGTAACCAGAGGTACCTCGTAAGAACGGCCTGGTGAGTGTACCCAGAGGTACCTCGGAAACTAGTCCTGATGACTGTACCCACAGGTACTTCGGAAGGAAGGCCTGGAGACTGTACCCAGAGGTACCTGAGAAAGAAGGCCTTTGAGTGTACCCAGAGGTACCTCTGAACGAACGCCGGGTGACTGTACCCAAAGGTATCTCAGAAGGAAAGCCTGGTGACTGTACGCAGAGGTACCTCAGAAGGATGGCCTGGTGAGTCTACCCAGAGGTACCTTAGAAGGAAGGCGTGGTGACTCTACCCGGAGGTACCTCGGAAACAAAGCCTGATGACTGTACTCAGAGGTACCTCGGAAGGAAGGCCTGGGGACTATACCCAGAGGTACATCGGAAGGAAGGCCTGGTGACCATTCCCAGAGGTACCTCGGAAGGAAGGCCTGGTGACCGTACCCAGACGTACCTTGGAAGAAAGGCCTGGTGACTGTACCCAGAAGTACCTCGGAAGGAAGGCCTGGTAACTATACCCAGACGTATCTCTGAAGAAAGGCCTGGTGACTGTATTAAGAGTGGCCACGGAAGGAAGGCCTGGTTACTGTACCCAGAGGTACCTGAGAAGGAAGGCCTGGTGGGTGTACCCACAGGAACCTCAGATGGAAGGCCTGGTGACTGTACCCAGCGGTACCTCAGAATGAAAACCTGGTGATTGTACCCAGAGTTCCCTCTTAAGAAATGCCTGGTGACTGTACCCAGAGATACCTCGGAAGGAAGAGCTGGTGACTGTACCGGGCGATATTTCAGAAGAAAGACCTGGTGACTGTACCAAGAAGCACCTCAGAAGAAAGGCATGGTGACTACACCCAGAGGTACTTCCGAAGGAATGTCTGGTGACTGTACCCACAGGTATCTCGGAAGGAAGGCCTGGGGATTGTACCCAGAGGTACATCGGAAGGAAGGCCTGTTGAGCGTACCCAGAGATACCTCGGAAGGAAGGCTTGGTGACAGCACTCAGAGGTACCTGGGAAGGAAGGC
The DNA here is from genome assembly GCF_030014295.1 of Loxodonta africana. Classification (NCBI taxonomy): domain Eukaryota; kingdom Metazoa; phylum Chordata; class Mammalia; order Proboscidea; family Elephantidae; genus Loxodonta; species Loxodonta africana. Next base: position 233,498 of record NW_026975229.1, on the reverse strand, counting down.
CTGGTGACTGTACTCCGAGGTACCGCAGAAGGAATGCCTGGTGACAGTACCCAGACGTACCTCGGAAGAAAGTCCTGGTGAGTGTACTCAGAGGTACCTCGGAGGGAAGGTCTTGTGACTGTACCCAGAGTTACGTCGGAAGGAAGGCCTGGTGACTGCACCGAGAGGTTCCTCGGAAGGAAGGCCTGGTGAGTGTACCCAGACGCACCTCGGAAGAAAGTCTTGGTGACTGTACTCAGAGGTACCGCGGAAGGAAGGCCTGGGGACTTTACCCAGAGATAACTTAGAAGGAATGCCTGGTGACTGTACACAGATCTACCTCGGAAGGAAGGCCTGGTGACCGCGCCCAGAGGTACGTCGGAAGGAAGGTCTGGGGACCGTACCCAGAGGGACCTCGGAAGAAATGCTTGGTGACGGTACTCAGAAGTACCTGGGAAGGAATTCCTGGTGACTGTACTCGGAGGTACCGCAGAAGGAAGCCCTGTTGACTGTACCCAGAGGTATCTCAGAAGGAAGGCATGGTGACTGTACCCAGAGGTACCTCGGAAGGAAGGCCTGGTGACTGTACCCAGAGGTACCTCAGAAGGAATGCCTGGTGACTGTACTCAGAGGTACCGCGGAAAAAGGTCTGGTGAGTGTACCCAGATGTACCTCGGAAGGATGGTCTGGTGACTATACCCGGAGGTACCTCCGAAGGAAGGCCTGGTGACTGTACTCAGAGGTACCTCAGAAGAAATACCTCGTGACTGTACCCAGAGGTACCTGAGAAGGAAGGCCTGGTGACTGTACCCAGGGGTACTTCGGAAGGAAGGCCTGCTGACTGTACCTAGAGGTAAGTCCGAATGAGGCGTGGTGACTGTACCCAGGGCATCTCCCAAGGAAAGCCAGGTGACTGCAGCCAGAGGTACCTCGGAAGAAAGGCCTGCTGACTGTTCCGAGAAGTACCTCAGAAGGAAGGCCTGATGACTCTACCCAGACGTACCCCTTCAGAAAGGCCGGGTGACTGTACTCAGAGGTACCTCGGAAGAAAGGCCTGGTGACTGTACCCACAGGTACCTCGGAAGGAAGGCCTGGTAACTGTACCTAGAGATAACTCGGAAGAAAGGAGTGGTGACTGTACCCAGGGTAACTCCCAAGGAAAGCCTGGTGACTGTAACCAGAGGTACCTCGGAAGGAAGGCCTGCTGACTGTAGCCAGAGTTACCTCCGAAGGAAGGCCTGGTGACTGTACCCAGAGGTAACTCGGAAGAAATGCCTGGTGACTCTAAACAGAGGTACCTCGGGAGGAATCCCTGGTGACTGTACCCAGAGGTACCTCAGAAGGAAGGCCTGGTGATTGTTCCTAGAGATACCTCCGAAAGGAAGGCCTGGTGACTGTACACAGAAGTACCTCGGAAGAAAGGCCTGGTGACTGTACCCAGAGCTAACTCAGAAGAAAGACCTCGTGACTGTACCCAGAGGTACCTCCTAAGAAAGGCCTGGTGACTGTACCCAGAGAGACCTCAGAAATAAGCCCGGGTGCTGTACCCAGAGGTACCTCAGAAGGAAGGCCGTTGACTGTACCCAGAGGGACCTCGGAAGAAAGGCCTGGTGACTGTACCCAGAGGGACCTCAGAAATAAGCCCGGGTGCTGTACCCAGAGGTACCTCAGAAGGAAGGCCGTTGACTGTACCCAGAGGGACCTCAGAAGAAAGGCCTGGTGACTGTACCCAGAGGGAACTGAGAAAGAAGGCAGAGTGACTGTACCCAGAGGGACCTCAGAAGGAAGGCCTTTGACTGTACCCAGAGGTACCCCTGAAGGAACGCCTGGTGATTGTACCCATAGGTACCTCAGAAGGAACGACTGGAGACTGTAACCAGAGGTACCTCGTAAGAACGGCCTGGTGAGTGTACCCAGAGGTACCTCGGAAACTAGTCCTGATGACTGTACCCACAGGTACTTCGGAAGGAAGGCCTGGAGACTGTACCCAGAGGTACCTGAGAAAGAAGGCCTTTGAGTGTACCCAGAGGTACCTCTGAACGAACGCCTGGTGACTGTACCCAAAGGTATCTCAGAAGGAAAGCCTGGTGACTGTACGCAGAGGTACCTCAGAAGGATGGCCTGGTGAGTCTACCCAGAGGTACCTTAGAAGGAAGGCGTGGTGACTCTACCCGGAGGTACCTCGGAAACAAAGCCTGATGACTGTACTCAGAGGTACCTCGGAAGGAAGGCCTGGGGACTATACCCAGAGGTACATCGGAAGGAAGGCCTGGTGACCATTCCCAGAGGTACCTCGGAAGGAAGGCCTGGTGACCGTACCCAGACGTACCTTGGAAGAAAGGCCTGGTGACTGTACCCAGAAGTACCTCGGAAGGAAGGCCTGGTAACTATACCCAGACGTATCTCTGAAGAAAGGCCTGGTGACTGTATTAAGAGTGGCCACGGAAGGAAGGCCTGGTTACTGTACCCAGAGGTACCTGAGAAGGAAGGCCTGGTGGGTGTACCCACAGGAACCTCAGATGGAAGGCCTGGTGACTGTACCCAGCGGTACCTCAGAATGAAAACCTGGTGATTGTACCCAGAGTTCCCTCTTAAGAAATGCCTGGTGACTGTACACAGAGATACCTCGGAAGGAAGAGCTGGTGACTGTACCGGGCGATATTTCAGAAGAAAGACCTGGTGACTGTACCAAGAAGCACCTCAGAAGAAAGGCATGGTGACTATACCCAGAGGTACTTCGGAAGAAATGCCTGATGACACTACCCAGAGGTACCTCGGAAAGAAGCCCTGCTGACTGTACCCAGAGGTACCTGGAAAGGAAGTCCTGGTGACTGTACTCAGAGGTACCTCAGAAGAAATACCTCGTGACTGTACCCAGAGGTACCTGGGAAGGAAGGCCTGGTGACTGTACCCAGAGGTAGATCGGAAGAAAAGCCTGGTGACTGTACCTAGAGGGACCTCAGAAATAATCCCGGGTGACTGTACCCAGAGGTACCTCCTAAGAAAGGCCTGGTGACTGTACCCAAAGGGACCTCGGAAGAAAGGCCTGGTGACTGTTCGCAGAGGGAACTGAGAAAGAAGGCCGGGTGACTGTACCCAGAGGTACCTGAGAAGGAAGGCCTTTGACTGTACCCAGAGGTACCTCTGAAGGAATGCCTGGTGACTGTACCCAAAGGTATGTCAGAAGGAAAGCCTGGTGACTGTACGCAGAGGTACCTCAGAAGGATGGCCTGGTGAGTCTACCCAGAGGTACTTTAGAAGGAAGGCCTGGTGACTCTACCCAGAGGTACCTCGGAAACAAAGCCTGATGACTGTACTCAGAGGTACCTCGGAAGGAAGGCCTGGTGATTGTACCTAGAGGTACCTCGGAAGGAAGGCCTGTTGACTGTACCCAGAGGGACCTCAGAAATAAGCCCGGGTGCTGTACCCAGAGGTACCTCAGAAGGAAGGCCGTTGACTGTACCCAGAGGGACCTCGGAAGAAAGGCCTGCTGACTGTACCCAGAGGGAACTGAGAAAGAAGGCAGAGTGACTGTACCCAGAGGGACCTCAGAAGGAAGGCCTTTGACTGTACCCAGAGGTACCCCTGAAGGAACGCCTGGTGATTGTACCCATAGGTACCTCAGAAGGAACGACTGGAGACTGTAACCAGAGGTACCTCGTAAGAACGGCCTGGTGAGTGTACCCAGAGGTACCTCGGAAACTAGTCCTGATGACTGTACCCACAGGTACTTCGGAAGGAAGGCCTGGAGACTGTACCCAGACGTACCTCGGAAGAAAGGCCTGGTGACTGTAGTCAGAGGTACCTCGGAAGGAAGGCCTGGTGTCTGTACCCAGGGGTACCTCGGAAGGAAGGCCTGGTGACTGTACACAGAAGCACCTCGGAAGAAAGGCCTGGTGACTGTACCCAGAGGTACCTCGGAAGGAAGTCCTAGTGACTGTACCCAGAGCTAAGTCAGAAGGAGCGCCTGGTGATTGTACCCAGAGGTACTTCGGAAGGAAAGCCTGGTGGCTTAACCCAGAAGTGCCTCGAAAGGAAGGCCTGGTGATCATACCCAGAGGTACCTCGAAAGAAATGCTTGGTGACGGTACTTAGAAGTACCTGGGAAGGAAGGCCTGGTGACAGTACTCGGAGGTACCGCAGAAGGAAGGCCTGGTGACTGTACCCAGAGGTAACTCGTAAGGAAGGCCTGGTGACTGTACCCAGAGGTACCTCAGAAGGAATGCCTGGTGACTGTACTCAGAGGTACCACGGAAAAAAGGCCTGGTGAGTGTACCCAGATGTACTTCGGAAGGATGGCCTGGTGACTATACCCAGAGGTACCTCCGAAGGAAGGACTGGTGACTGTACCTAGAGGTATCTCGGAGGGAGGGCATAGTGACTTTACCCAGAGGTACCTCGGAAGGAAGGTCCAGAGACTGCACCCAAAGGTACCTCGGAAGAAAGGCCCGGTGACTGTACCCAGAGGTATCTCAGAAGCAAGACCTGGTGACTCTACACAGAGGTACCTCAGAAGGAAGGCCTGGTGACTCTACCCAGAGGTACCTTGGAAGGAAGGCCTGGTGACTACCCAGACGTACCTCCGAAGAAAGGCCTGGTGACTGTACTCAGAGGTACCCCAGAAGAAAAACCTCGTGACTGTACCCAGTGGTACCTCAGAAGGAAGGCATGATGACTGTACCCAGAGGTACCTCGGAAGGAAGGCCTGGTCACTGTACCCAGAGCTAACTCTGAAGGAATGCCTGGTGACTGTACCCAGAGGTACCTCGTGAGAGAGGCCTGGTGACTGTACCCAGAGGTACCTCAGAAGAAAGGCCTAGAGACTGTTCCCAGAGGGACCTCAGAAAGAAGGCCGTGTGACTGTACCCAGAGATACCTCTGAAGGAAGGCCTGTTGACTCTACCCATAGGTACCTCAGAAGGAAAGCCTGGTGACTGTACCCGGAGGTACCTCGTAAGAAAGGCCTGGTGAGGGTACACAGACTTACCTCGGAAACAAGGGCTGGTGACTGTATCCAAAGGTACCTCAGAGGGAAGGTCTGGTGACTGTACCCAGAGGTAGATCGGAAGAAAAGCCTGGTGACTGTACCTAGAGGGACCTCAGAAATAATCCCGGGTGACTGTACCCGGAGGTACCTCCTAAGAAAGGCCTGGTGACTGTACCCAAAGGGACCTCGGAAGAAAGGCCTGGTGACTGTACCCAGAGGGAACTGAGAAAGAAGGCCGGGTGACTGTACCCAGAGGTACCTGAGAAGGAAGGCCTTTGACTGTACCCAGAGGTACCTCTGAAGGAACGCCTGGTGACTGTACCCAAAGGTATCTCAGAAGGAAAGCCTGGTGACTGTACGCAGAGGTACCTCAGAAGGATGGCCTGGTGAGTCTACCCAGAGGTACTTTAGAAGGAAGGCCTGGTGACTCTACCCAGAGGTACCTCGGAAACAAAGCCTGATGACTGTACTCAGAGGTACCTCGGAAGGAAGGCCTGGGGACTATACCCAGAGGTACATCGGAAGGAAGGCCTGGTGACCATTCCCAGAGGTACCTCGGAAGGAAGGCCTGGTGACCGTACCCAGACGTACCTTGGAAGAAAGGCCTGGTGACTGTACCCAGAAGTACCTCGGAAGGAAGGCCTGGTAACTATACCCAGACGTATCTCTGAAGAAAGGCCTGGTGACTGTATTAAGAGTGACCACGGAAGGAAGGCCTGGTTGCTCTACCCAGAGTTACCTGAGAAGGAAGGCCTGGTGGGTGTACCCACAGGAACCTCAGATGGAAGGCCTGGTGACTGTACCCAGCGGTACCTCAGAATGAAAACCTGGTGATTGTACCCAGAGTTCCCTCTTAAGAAATGCCTGGTGACTGTACACAGAGATACCTCGGAAGGAACAGCTGGTGACTGTACCCGGCGATACTTCAGAAGAAAGACCTGGTGACTGTACCAAGAAGCACCTCAGAAGAAAGGCATGGTGACTATACCCAGAGGTACTTCGGAAGGAATGCCTGGTGACTGTACCCACAGGTACCTCGGAAGGAAGGCCTGGGGATTGTACCCAGAGGTACATCGGAAGGAAGGCCTGTTGAGAGTACCCAGAGATACTTCGGAAGGAAGGCTTGGTGACAGCACTCAGAGGTACCTGGGAAGGAAGGCCTGGTGACTGTACTCCGAGGTACCGCAGAAGGAATGCCTGGTGACAGTACCCAGACGTACCTCGGAAGAAAGTCCTGGTGAGTGTACTCAGAGGTACCTCGGAGGGAAGGTCTTGTGACTGTACCCAGAGTTACCTCGGAAGGAAGGCCTGGTGACTGCACCGAGAGGTTCCTCGGAAGGAAGGCCTGGTGAGTGTACCCAGACGCACCTCGGAAGAAAGTTGTGGTGACTGTACTCAGAGGTACCGCAGAAGGAAGGCCTGGGGACTTTACCCAGAGATAACTTAGAAGGAATGCCTGGTGACTGTACACAGATGTACCTCGGAAGGAAGGCCTGGTGACCGCGCCCAGAGGTACGTCGGAAGGAAGGTCTGGGGACCGTACCCAGAGGGACCTCGGAAGAAATGCTTGGTGACGGTACTCAGAAGTACCTGGGAAGGAAGGCCTGGTGACTGTACTCGGAGGTACCGCAGAAGGAAGCCCTGTTGACTGTACCCAGAGGTATCTCAGAAGGAAGGCATGGTGACTGTACCCAGAGGTACCTCGGAAGGAAGGCCTGGTGACTGTACCCAGAGGTACCTCAGAAGGAATGCCTGGTGACTGTACTCAGAGGTACCGCGGAAAAAGGTCTGGTGAGTGTACCCAGATGTACCTCGGAAGGATGGTCTGGTGACTATACCCGGAGGTACTTCCGAAGGAAGGCCTGGTGACTGTACTCAGAGGAACCTCAGAAGAAATACCTCGTGACTGTTCCCAGAAGTACCTGAGAAGGAAGGCCTGGTGACTGTACCCAGGGGAACCTCGGAAGGAAGGCCTGGTGACTGTACCTAGAGGTAAGTCCGAATGAGGCGTGGTGACTGTACCCAGGGCATCTCCCAAGGAAAGCCAGGTGACTGCAGCCAGAGGTACCTCGGAAGAAAGGCCTGCTGACTGTTCCGAGAAGTACCTCAGAAGGAAGGCCTGATGACTCTACCCAGACGTACCCCTTCAGAAAGGCCGGGTGACTGTACTCAGAGGTACCTCGGAAGGAAGGCCTGGTGACTGTACCCAGAGGTACGTCGGAAGGAAGGCCTGGTAACTGTACCTAGAGATAACTCGGAAGAAAGGAGTGGTGACTGTACCCAGGGTAACTCCCAAGGAAAGCCTGGTGACTTTAACCAGAGGTACCTCGGAAGGAAGGCCTGCTGACTGTAGCCAGAGTTACCTCCGAAGGAAGGCCTGGTGACTGTACCCAGAGGTAACTCAGAAGAAATGCCTGGTGACTCTAAACAGAGGTACCTCGGGAGGAATCCCTGGTGACTGTACCCAGAGGTACCTCAGAAGGAAGGCCTGGTGATTGTTCCTAGAGATACCTCCGAAAGGAAGGCCTGGTGACTGTACACAGAAGTACCTCGGAAGAAAGGCCTGGTGACTGTACCCAGACCAAACTCAGAAGAAAGACCTCGTGACTGTACCCAGAGGTACCTCAGAAGGAAGGCCTGGTGATTGTACCTAGAGGTACCTCGGAAGGAAGGCCTGGTGACTGTACCCAGAGGGACCTCAGAAATAAGCCCGGGTGCTGTACCCAGAGGTACCTCAGAAGGAAGGCCGTTGACTGTACCCAGAGGGACCTCGGAAGAAAGGCCTGCTGACTGTACCCAGAGGGAACTGAGAAAGAAGGCAGAGTGACTGTACCCAGAGGGACCTCAGAAGGAAGGCCTTTGACTGTACCCAGAGGTACCCCTGAAGGAATGCCTGGTGATTGTACCCATAGGTACCTCAGAAGGAACGACTGGAGACTGTAACCAGAGGTACCTCGTAAGAACGGCCTGGTGAGTGTACCCAGAGGTACCTCGGAAACTAGTCCTGATGACTGTACCCACAGGTACTTCGGAAGGAAGGCCTGGAGACTGTACCTAGACGTACCTCGGAAGAAAGGCCTGGTGACTGTAGTCAGAGGTACCTCGGAAGGAAGGCCTGGTGTCTGTACCCAGGGGTACCTCGGAAGGAAGGCCTGGTGACTGTACCCAGAGGTACCTCGGAAGGAAGGCCTAGTGACTGTACCCAGAGCTAACTCAGAAGGAGCGCCTGGTGATTGTACCCAGAGGTACTTCGGAAGGAAAGCCTGGTGGCTTAACTGAGAAGTGCTTCGGAATGAAGGCCTGGTGACCGTACCCAGAGGTACCTTGAAAGAAATGCTTGGTGACGGTACTTAGAAGTACCTGGGAAGGAAGGCCTGGTGACAGTACTCGGAGGTACCGCAGAAGGAAGGCCTGGTGACTGTACCCAGGGGTATCTCAGAAGGAAGGCCTGGTGACTGTACCCAGAGGTAACTCGTAAGGAAGGCCTGGTGACTGTACCCAGAGGTACCTGAGAAGGAATGCCTGGTGACTGTACTCAGAGGTACCGCGGAAAAAAGGCCTGGTGAGTGTACCCAGAGGTACCTCGGAAGGATGGCCTGGTGACTGTAGTCACAGGTACCTCGGAAGGAAGGCCTGGTGACTGTAGTCAGAGGTACCTCGTAAGGAAGGCCTGGTGACTATACCCAGGGGTACCTCGGAAGGAAGGCCTGGTGAGTGTACCCAGACGCATTCGGAAGAAAGTCCTGGTGACTGTACCCAGATGTACCTCGGAAGGAAGGCCTGGTGACTGTACCCAGAGATACCTGGGAAGAAATGCCTGATGACACTACCCAGAGGTACCTCAGAAGGAAGCCCTGCTGACTGTACCCAGAGGTACCTGGAAAGGAAGGCCTGGTGACTGTATCCAGAGGTACCTCGGAAGGAAGGCCTGGTGACTGTACCTAGAGGTAACTCCGAAAGAGGCGTGGTGACTGTACCCAGGGTATCTCCCAAGGAAAGCCAGGTGACTGCAGCCAGAGGTACCTCGGAAGAAAGGCCTGGTGACTGTTCCGAGAAGTACCTCAGAAGGAAGGCCTGATGACTCTACCCAGACGTACCCCTTAAGAAAGGCCGGGTGACTGTACTCAGAGGTACCTCGGAAGGAAGGCCTGGTGACTGTACCCAGAGGTACGTCGGAAGGAAGGCCTGGTGACTGTACCTAGAGATAATTCGGAAGAAAGGAGTGGTGACTGTACCCAGGGTAACTCCAAAGGAAAGCCTGGTGACTGTAACCAGAGGTACCTCGGAAGGAAGGCCTGCTGACTGTAGCCAGAGTTACCTCCGAAGGAAGGCCTGGTGACTGTACCCAGAGGTAACTCGGAAGAAATGCCTGGTGACTCTAAACAGAGGTACCTCGGGAGGAATCCCTGGTGACTGTACCCAGAGGTACCTCAGAAGGAAGGCCTGGTGATTGTTCCTAGAGATACCTCCGAAAGGAAGGCCTGGTGACTGTACACAGAAGTACCTCGGAAGAAAGGCCTGGTGACTGTACCCAGAGCTAACTCAGAAGAAAGACCTCGTGACTGTACCCAGAGGTACCTCAGAAGGAAGGCCTGGTGATTGTACCTAGAGGTACCTCGGAAGGAAGTCCTGGTGACTGTACCCAGAGGGACCTCAGAAATAAGCCCGGGTGCTGTACCCAGAGGTACCTCAGAAGGAACGCCGTTGACTGTACCCAGAGGGACCTCGGAAGAAAGGCCTGCTGACTGTACCCAGAGGGAACTGAGAAAGAAGGCAGAGTGACTGTACCCAGAGGGACCTCAGAAGGAAGGCCTTTGACTGTACGCAGAGGTACCCCTGAAGGAACGCCTGGTGATTGTACCCATAGGTACCTCAGAAGGAATGACTGGAGACTGTAACCAGAGGTACCTCGTAAGAACGGCCTGGTGAGTGTACCCAGAGGTACCTCGGAAACTAGTCCTGATGACTGTACCCACAGGTACTTCGGAAGGAAGGCCTGGAGATTGTACCCAGAGGTACCTCAGAAGAAAGGCCTAGAGACTGTTCCCAGAGGGACCTCAGAAAGAAGGCCGTGTGACTGTACCCAGAGATACCTCTGAAGGAAGGCCTGTTGACTGTACCCAGAGGTACCTCAGAAGAAAGGCCTAGAGACTGTTCCCAGAGGGACCTCAGAAAGAAGGCCGTGTGACTGTACCCAGCGGTACCTCAGAAGGAATGCCTGGTGACTGTACTCAGAGGTACCACGGAAAAAAGGCCTGATGAGTGTACCCAGAGGTACTTCGGAAGGATGGCCTGGTGACTATACCCAGAGGTACCTCCGAAGGAAGGACTGGTGACTGTACCTAGAGGTATCTCGGAGGGAGGGCATAGTGACTTTACCCAGAGGTACCTCGGAAGGAAGGTCCAGAGACTGCACCCAAAGGTACCTCGGAACAAAGGCCCGGTGACTGTACCCAGAGGTATCTCAGAAGCAAGACCTGGTGACTCTACACAGAGGTACCTCAGAAGGAAGGCCTGGTGACTCTACCCAGAGGTACCTTGGAAGGAAGGCCTGGTGACTACCCAGACGTACCTCCGAAGAAAGGCCTGGTGACTGTACTCAGAGGTACCCCAGAAGAAAAACCTCGTGACTGTACCCAGTGGTACCTCAGAAGGAAGGCATGATGACTGTACCCAGAGGTACCTCGGAAGGAAGGCCTGGTCACTGTACCCAGAGCTAACTCTGAAGGAATGCCTGGTGACTGTACCCAGAGGTACCTCAGAAGAAAGGCCTAGAGACTGTTCCCAGAGGGACCTCAGAAAGAAGGCCGTGTGACTGTACCCAGAGATACCTCTGAAGGAAGGCCTGTTGACTCTACCCATAGGTACCTCAGAAGGAAAGCCTGGTGACTGTACCCGGAGGTACCTCGTAAGAAAGGCCTGGTGAGGGTACACAGACTTACCTCGGAAACAAGGGCTGGTGACTGTATCCAAAGGTACCTCAGAGGGAAGGTCTGGTGACTGTACCCAGAGGTAGATCGGAAGAAAAGCCTGGTGACTGTACCTAGAGGGACCTCAGAAATAATCCCGGGTGACTGTACCCGGAGGTACCTCCTAAGAAAGGCCTGGTGACTGTACCCAAAGGGACCTCGGAAGAAAGGCCTGGTGACTGTACCCAGAGGGAACTGAGAAAGAAGGCCGGGTGACTGTACCCAGAGGTACCTGAGAAGGAAGGCCTTTGACTGTACCCAGAGGTACCTCTGAAGGAACGCCTGGTGACTGTACCCAAAGGTATCTCAGAAGGAAAGCCTGGTGACTGTACGCAGTGGTACCTCAGAAGGATGGCCTGGTGAGTCTACCCAGAGGTACTTTAGAAGGAAGGCCTGGTGACTCTACCCAGAGGTACCTCGGAAACAAAGCCTGATGACTGTACTCAGAGGTACCTCGGAAGGAAGGCCTGGGGACTATACCCAGAGGTACATCGGAAGGAAGGCCTGGTGACCATTCCCAGAGGTACCTCGGAAGGAAGGCCTGGTGACCGTACCCAGACGTACCTTGGAAGAAACGCCTGGTGACTGTACCCAGAAGTACCTCGGAAGGAAGGCCTGGTAACTATACCCAGACGTATCTCTGAAGAAAGGCCTGGTGACTGTATTAAGAGTGGCCACGGAAGGAAGGCCTGGTTACTGTACCCAGAGTTACCTGAGAAGGAAGGCCTGGTGGGTGTACCCACAGGAACCTCAGATGGAAGGCCTGGTGACTGTACCCAGCGGTACCTCAGAATGAAAACCTGGTGATTGTACCCAGAGTTCCCTCTTAAGAAATGCCTGGTGACTGTACACAGAGATACCTCGGAAGGAACAGCTGGTGACTGTACCCGGCGATATTTCAGAAGAAAGACCTGGTGACTGTACCAAGAAGCACCTCAGAAGAAAGGCATGGTGACTATACCCAGAGGTACTTCGGAAGGAATGCCTGGTGACTGTACCCACAGGTACCTCGGAAGGAAGGCCTGGGGATTGTACCCAGAGGTACATCGGAAGGAAGGCCTGTTGAGAGTACCCAGAGATACCTCGGAAGGAAGGCTTGGTGACAGCACTCAGAGGTACCTGGGAAGGAAGGCCTGGTGACTGTACTCCGAGGTACCGCAGAAGGAATGCCTGGTGACAGTACCCAGACGTACCTCGGAAGAAAGTCCTGGTGAGTGTACTCAGAGGTACCTCGGAGGGAAGGTCTTGTGACTGTACCCAGAGTTACCTCGGAAGGAAGGCCTGGTGACTGCACCGAGAGGTTCCTCGGAAGGAAGGACTGGTGAGTGTACCCAGGCGCACCTCGGAAGAAAGTTCTGGTGACTGTACTCAGAGGTACCGCAGAAGGAAAGCCTGGGGACTTTACCCAGAGATAACTTAGAAGGAATGCCTGGTGACTGTACACAGATGTACCTCGGAAGGAAGGCCTGGTGACCGCGCCCAGAGGTACGTCGGAAGGAAGGTCTGGGGACCGTACCCAGAGGGACCTCGGAAGAAATGCTTGGTGACGGTACTCAGAAGTACCTGGGAAGGAAGGCCTGGTGACTGTACTCGGAGGTACCGCAGAAGGAAGCCCTGTTGACTGTACCCAGAGGTATCTCAGAAGGAAGGCATGGTGACTGTACCCAGAGGTACCTCGGAAGGAAGGCCTAGTGACTGTACCCAGAGGTACCTCAGAAGGAATGCCTGGTGACTGTACTCAGAGGTACCGCGGAAAAAGGTCTGGTGAGTGTACCCAGATGTACCTCGGAAGGATGGTCTGGTGACTATACCCGGAGGTACCTCCGAAGGAAGGCCTGGTGACTGTACTCAGAGGTACCTCAGAAGAAATACCTCGTGACTGTACCCAGAGGTACCTGAGAAGGAAGGCCTGGTGACTGTACCCAGGGGAACCTCGGAAGGAAGGCCTGGTGACTGTACCTAGAGGTAAGTCCGAATGAGGCGTGGTGACTGTACCCAGGGCATCTCCAAACGAAAGCCAGGTGACTGCAGCCAGAGGTACCTCGGAAGAAAGGCCTGCTGACTGTTCCGAGAAGTACCTCAGAAGGAAGGCCTGATGACTCTACCCAGACGTACTCCTTCAGAAAGGCCGGGTGACTGTACTCAGAGGTACCTCGGAAGGAAGGCCTGGTGACTGTACCCAGAGGTACGTCGGAAGGAAGGCCTGGTGACTGTACCTAGAGATAACTCGGAAGAAAGGAGTGGTGACTGGACCCAGGGTAACTCCCAAGGAAAGCCTGGTGACTTTAACCAGAGGTACCTCGGAAGGAAGGCCTGCTGACTGTAGCCAGAGTTACCTCCGAAGGAAGGCCTGGTTACTGTACCCAGAGGTAACTCGGAAGAAATGCCTGGTGACTCTAAACAGAGGTACCTCGGGAGGAATCCCTGGTGACTGTACCCAGAGGTACCTCAGAAGGAAGGCCTGGTGATTGTTCCTAGAGATACCTCCGAAAGGAAGGCCTGGTGACTGTACACAGAAGTACCTCGGAAGAAAGGCCTGGTGACTGTACCCAGAGCTAACTCAGAAGAAAGACCTCGTGACTGTACCCAGAGGTACCTCAGAAGGAAGGCCTGGTGATTGTACCTAGAGGTACCTCGGAAGGAAGGCCTGGTGACTGTACCCAGAGGGACCTCAGAAATAAGCCCGGGTGCTGTACCCAGAGGTACCTCAGAAGGAAGGCCTTTCACTGTACCCAGAGGTACCTCTGAAGGAACGCCTGGTGACTGTACCCATACGTACCTCAGAAGGAACGACTGGAGACTGTAACCAGAGGTACCTCGCAGAACGGCCTGGTGAGTGCACCCAGAGGTACCTCGGAAACTAGTCCTGATGACAGTACCAACAGGTACTTCGGAAGGAAGGCCTGGAGACTGTACCCAGACGTACCTCGGAAGAAAGGCCTGGTGACTGTAGTCAGAGGTACCTCGGAAGGAAGGCCTGGTGTCTGTACCCAGGGGTACCTCGGAAGGAAGGCCTGGCGACTGTACACAGAAGCACCTCGGAAGAAAGGCCTGGTGACTGTACCCAGAGGTACCTCGGAAGGAAGGCCTAGTGACTGTACCCAGAGCTAAGTCAGAAGGAGCGCCTGGTGATTGTACCCAGAGGTACTTCGGAAGGAAAGCCTGGTGGCTTAACCCAGAAGTGCCTCGGAGGAAGGCCTAGTGATCGTACCCAGAGGTACCTCGAAAGAAATGCTTGGTGACGGTACTTAGAAGTACCTGGGAAGGAAGGCCTGGTGACAGTACTCGGAGGTACCGCAGAAGGAAGGCCTGGTGACTGTACCCAGAGGTAACTCGTAAGGAAGGCCTGGTGACTGTACCCAGAGGTACCTCAGAAGGAATGCCTGGTGACTGTACTCAGAGGTACCACGGAAAAAAGGCCTGGTCAGTGTACCCAGAGGTACTTCGGAAGGATGGCCTGGTGACTATATCCAGACGTACCTCCGAAGGAAGGACTGGTGACTGTACCTAGAGGTATCTTGGAGGGAGGGCATAGTGACTTTACCCAGAGGTACCTCGGAAGGAAGGTCCAGAGACTGCACCCAAAGGTACCTCAGAAGAAAGGCCCGGTGACTGTACACAGAGGTATCTCAGAAGCAAGACCTGGTGACTCTACACAGAGGTACCTCAGAAGGAAGGCCTGGTGACTGTAAACAGAGGCACCACGGAAGGAAGGCCTGGTGACTCTACCCAGAGGTACCTTGGAAGGAAGGCCTGGTGACTACCCAGACGTACCTCCGAAGAAAGGCCTGGTGACTGTACTCAGAGGTACCCCAGAAGAAAAACCTCGTGACTGTACCCAGTGGTACCTCAGAAGGAAGGCATGATGACTGCACCCAGAGGTACCTCGGAAGGAAGGCCTGGTCACTGTACCCAGAGCTAACTCTGAAGGAATGCTTGGTGACTGTACCCAGAGGTACCTCGTGAGAAAGGCCTGGTGACTGTACCCAGAGGTACCTCAGAAGAAAGGCCTAGAGACTGTTCCCAGAGGGACCTCAGAAAGAAAGTCGTGTGACTGTACCCAGAGATACCTCTGAAGGAAGGCCTGTTGACTCTACCCATAGGTACCTCAGAAGGAAAGCCTGGTGAGTGTACCCAGAGATACCTGGGAAGAAATGCCTGATGACACTACCCAGAGGTACCTCGGAAGGAAGCCCTGCTGACTGTACCCAGAGGTACCTGGAACGGAAGGCCTGGTGACTGTACTCAGAGGTACCTCAGAAGAAATACCTCGTGACTGTACCAGACGTACCTGAGAATGAAGGCCTGTTACTGTACCCAGGGGTACCTCGGAAGGAAGGCCTGGTGACTGTACCTAGAGGTAAGTCCGAATGAGGCGTGGTGACTGTACCCAGAGTATCTCCCAAGGAAAGCCAGGTGACTTCAGCCAGAGGTACATCGGAAGAAAGGCCTGGTGACTGTTCCGAGAAGTACCTCAGAAGGAAGGCCTGATGACTCTACCCAGACGTACCCCTTTAGAAAGGCCGGGTGACTGTACTCAGAGGTACCTCAGAAGGAAGGCCTGGTGACTGTACCCAGAGGTACGTCGGAAGGAAGGCCTGGTGACTGTACCTAGAGATAACTCGGAAGAAAGGATTGGTGACTGTACCCAGGGTAACTCCCAAGGAAAGCCTGGTGACTGTAACCAGAGGTACCTCGGAAGGAAGGCCTGCTGACTGTAGCCAGAGTTACCTCCGAAGGAAGGCCTGGTGACTGTACCCAGAGGTAACTCGGAAGAAATGCCTGGTGACTCTAAACAGAGGTACCTCGGGAGGAATCCCTGGTGACTGTACCCAGAGGTACCTCAGAAGGAAGGCCTGGTGATTGTTCCTAGAGATACCTCCGAAAGGAAGGCCTGGTGACTGTACACAGAAGTACCTCGGAAGAAAGGCCTGGTGACTGTACCCAGAGCTAACTCAGAAGAAAGACCTCGTGACTGTACCCAGAGGTACCTCAGAAGGAAGGCCTGGTGATTGTACCTAGAGGTACCTCGGAAGGAAGGCCTGGTGACTGTACCCAGAGGGACCTCAGAAATAAGCCCGGGTGCTGTACCCAGAGGTACCTCAGAAGGAAGGCCGTTGACTGTATCCAGAGGGACCTCGGAAGAAAGGCCTGGTGACTGTATCCAGAGGGACTTCGGAAGAAATGCCTGGTGACTGTACCCAGAGGGAACTGAGAAAGAAGGCAGAGTGACTGTACCCAGATGAACCTCAGAAGGAAGGTCTTTGACTGTACCCAGAGGTACCCCTGAAGGAACGCCTGGTGATTGTACCCATAGGTACCTCAGAAGGAACGACTGGAGACTGTAACCAGAGGTACCTCGTAAGAACGGCCTGGTGAGTGTACCCAGAGGTACCTCGGAAACTAGTCCTGATGACTGTACCCACAGGTACTTCGGAAGGAAGGCCTGGAGACTGTACCCAGACGTACCTCGGAAGAAAGGCCTGGTGACTGTACCCAGGGGTACCTCGGAAGGAAGGCCTAGTGACTGTACCCAGAGCTAACTCAGAAGGAGCGCCTGGTGATTGTACCCAGAGGTACTTCGGAAGGAAAGCCTGGTGGCTTAACTCAGAAGTGCCTCGGAAGGAAGGCCTGGTGACCGTACCCAGAGGTACCTCGAAAGAAATGCTTGGTGACGGTACTTAGAAGTACCTGGGAAGGAAGGCCTGGTGACAGTACTCGGAGGTACCGCAGAAGGAAGGCCTGGTGACTGTACCCAGGGGTATCTCAGAAGGAAGGCCTGGTGACTGTACCCAGAAGTAACTCATAAGGAAGTCCTGGTGACTGTACCCAGAGGTACCTCAGAAGGAATGCCTGGTGACTGTACTCAGAGGTACCGCGGAAAAAAGGCCTGGTGAGTGTTCCCAGAGGTACCTCGGAAGGATGGCCTGGTGACTATACCCAGAGGTACCTCCGAAGGAAAGACTGGTGACTGTACCCAGAGGTATCTCGGAGGGAGGGCATAGTGACTTTACCCAGAGGTACCTCGGAAGGAAGGTCCAGAGACTGTACCCAAAGGTACCTCGGAAGGAAGGCCCGGTGACTGTACCCAGAGGTATCTCAGAAGCAAGACCTGGTGACTCTACACAGAGGTACCTCAGAAGGAAGGCCAGGTGACTGTACACAGAGGCACCACGGAAGGAAGGCCTGGTGACTGTACCCAGAGGTACCTTGGAAGGAAGGCCTGGTGACTGTACCCAGAGGTACCTTGGAAGGAAGGCCTGGTGACTACCCAGACATACCTCCGAAGAAAGGCCTGGTGACTGTACCCAGAGGTACTTTAGAAGGAAGGCCTGGTGACTGTACCCAGAGCTAACTCAGAAGGAGCGCCTGGTGATTGTACCCAGAGGTACTTCGGAAGGAAAGCCTGGTGGCTTAACTCAGAAGTGCCTCGGAAGGAAGGCCTGGTGACCGTACCCAGAGGTACCTCGAAAGAAATGCTTGGTGACGGTACTTAGAAGTACCTGGGAAGGAAGGCCTGGTGACAGTACTCGGAGGTACCGCAGAAGGAAGGCCTGGTGACTGTACCCAGGGGTATCTCAGAAGGAAGGCCTGGTGACTGTACCCAGAAGTAACTCGTAAGGAAGGCCTGGTGACTGTACCCAGAGGTACCTGAGAAGGAATGCCTGGTGACTGTACTCAGAGGTACCGCAGAAAAAAGGCCTGGTGAGTGTACCCAGAGGTACCTCGGAAGGATGGCCTGGTGACTATACCCAGAGGTACCTCCGAAGGAAAGACTGGTGACTGTACCCAGAGGTATCTCGGAGGGAGGGCATAGTGACTTTACCCAGAGGTACCTCGGAAGGAAGGTCCAGAGACTGTACCCAAAGGTACCTCGGAAGGAAGGCCCGGTGACTGTACCCAGAGGTATCTCAGAAGCAAGACCTGGTGACTCTACACAGAGGTACCTCAGAAGGAAGGCCTGGTGTCTGTACACAGAGGCACCACGGAAGGAAGGCCTGGTGACTGTACCCAGAGATACCTTGGAAGGAAGGCCTGGTGACTGTACCCAGAGGTACCTTGGAAGGAAGGCCTGGTGACTACCCAGACATACCTCCGAAGAAAGGCCTGGTGACTGTACCCAGAGGTACTTTAGAAGGAAGGCCTGGTGACTGTACCCAGAGGTACCACGGAGGGAAGGCCTGGTAAGTGTACCCAGAGGTAACTGAGAAGAAAGCCCTTCTGACTGTACCCAGAGGTACCTCGAAAGAAAGGCCTGGTGAGTGTACCCAGAGTTACGTCAGAAGGAAGGTCTGGTGAGTGTATCCAGAGGTACTTCAGAAGGAAGGCCTGTTGAGTGTACCCAGAGGTACCTCGGAAGGAAGCCCTGGTGACTGTACCCAGAGCTATCTCAGAAGGAAGGCCTGGTGACTGTCTCCAGAGGTACCTCGGAAGGAAGGCCTTGTGACTGTACCCAGAGGTGACTAGGAAGGAAGGCCTGGTGACTGTACCCAGAGGTACCACAGAAGAAAGGCCTGGTGACTGTACCCAGAGGTACCTCAGAAGGAAGGCCTGGTGACTGTGCACTGAGGTACCTGAGAAGGAAAGCCTGGTGACTGTACCCAGAGTTTCCTCTTAAGAAATTCCTGGTGACTGTACCCAGAAATACCTCGGAAGGAAGGCCTGGTGACTCTACCCAGAGGTACTTCAGAAGACAGGCGTGGTGAGTGTACACAGCAGTTCCTCAGAAGAAAGGCCTGGTGACTATACCCAGAGGTGCTTCAGAAGGAAGGCCTGGTGATTGTACCCACATGTACCTGGGAAGGAGGCCTAGTGACCGCACCCAGAGGTACCTCGGAAGGAAGGCCTGTTGACCGTACCCAGAGGTACCTCGGGAGGAAGGCCTTGTTTCTGTACTGAGAGGCACCTGAGAAGGAGAGCTTGGTGAGTGTACCCAGAGGTACCTCGGCAGGAAGGCCTGGTGACTGTACCCAGAAGTACCTCAGAAGGAAGGCCTGGTGACTGTACCCAGACGTACCTCGGAAGAAAGCCCTGGTGACTGTACCCAGGGTAACTCCCAAGGAAGGCCTTTTGACTGTACCCAGAGGTACCTCGGAAGAAAGGCCTGGTGACTGTACCCAGAGGTACCTCGGAAGAAATGCCTGGTGACTGTACCAAGAAGTACCTCGGAAGAAAGGCCTGGTGACTGTACTTAGAGGTACCATAGAAAGAAGGCCTGGTGACTGTACCCAGAGTTGCCTAGGAAGGAAGGCCTGGTGACTGTATCCAGAGGTACCACAGAAGGATGTCCTGGTGACTGCACCCAGAGGTACCTCATAAGGAAGGACTGGTGACTGTACCCAGAGTTAACTCTGAAGAAATTCCTGGTGACTGTACCCAGAAATACCTCGGAAGGAAGGCCTGGTGACTCTACCCAGAGGTACTTCAGAAGAAAGGCGTGGTGACTGTACCCAGCAGTACCTCAGAAGAAAGGCCTGGTGACTATACCCAGAGGTACTTCCGAAGGAAAGCCTGGTGACTGTACCCAGAGGTACCTCGGAAGGAAGGCCTGGTGATTGTACCCAGATGTACCTTGGAAGGAACGCCTGGTGACCGCACCCAGAGGTACCTTGGAAGGAACGCCTGGTGACCGCACCCAGAGGTACCTTGGAAGGAAGGCCTGTTGACCGTACCCAGAGGTACCTGGGAAGGAAGGCTTGGTGACTGTACACAGAGGTACCTGGAAGAAGGCCTGGTGAGTGTACTCGGAGGTACTGCAGAAGGATTGCCTCGTGACTGTATCGAGAGGTATCTCAAAAGGAAGGCCTGGTGGCTGTACCAAGAGGTACCTCAGAAGGATGCCCTGGAGGCTCCACCCAGAGGTACTTTAGAAGGAAGGCCTGGTTACTCTGCCCAGAGGTACCTCGGAAGGAAGGCCCGGCGACTGTACTCAGAGGTACCTGGTAAGGAAGGCCTGGTGACTGTACCCAGAGATACCGCAGAAGGAATGCCAGGTGACTGTACTCAGAGATACCGCGGAAGAAAGGCCTGGTGACTGTACCCAGAAGTACCTCGGAAGAAAGGCCTGATGACTGTACCCAGAGATTTCTCGGAAGGAAGGCCTGGTGACTGTACCCAGAGTTAATTCAGAAGGAAAGCCTGGTGACTATACCCAGATGAACCTCGTAAGAAAGGCCTGATGAGTGTACCCAGAGTTACCTCGGAAAGAAGGCCTGGTGAATGTGTCCAAAGGTACCTCGGAAGGAAGGCCTGGTGACTGTGCCCAGAGGTACCTTGTAAAGAAAGTCTGGTGACTGTACTCAGAGGTACCTTGGAAGAAAGGCCTGGGTACTTTACCCAGAGATACCTCAGAAGGAAGGCCTGATGACTGTACCTACATGTAACTCGGAAGAAAGGCGTGGTGATCGTACCCTGGGTAACTACCAAGGAAGGCCTGGTGACTGTACCCAGAGTAACCTCGGAAGGAATGCCTGGTGACTGCACCCAGAGGTACCTCGGAAGGAAGGCCTGGTGACTGTATCGAGAGGTACCTCGGAAGGATGGCCTTGTGACTCTACCCAGAGGTACCTGAGAAGGAGAGTTTGGTGACTGTAACCAGAGGTACCTCGGAAGGAAGGCCTGGTGACTGTACCCAGAAGTACCTGAGAAGGAAGGTCTGGTGACTGTACCCAGAGTTACCTCGGGAAAAAGGCCTGGTGAGTGCACCCAGAGGTACCTCGGAAGGCAGGCCTGGCGATTGTACCCAGAAGTACCTCAGAAGGAAGGCCTGGTGACTGTACCCAAACGTACCTTGGAAGAAAGCCCTGGTGCCTGTACCCAAGGTAACTCCCAAGGAAGGCCTGTTGACTGTACCCAGATTTATCTCGGAAAAAAGGCCTGGTGAGTGCACCCAGAGGTACCTCGGAAGGAAGGCCCGGCGATTGTACCCAGAAGTACCTCAGAAGGAAGGCCTGGTGACTGTACCCAGACGTACCTCGGAAGAAAGGCCTGGTGACTGTACTCAGAGGTACCTGGGAAGGAAGGCCTGGTGACTGTACCCAGAGGTGTCTAGGAAGGAAGGCCTGGTGACTGTACCCAGAGGTACCACAGAAGGAAAGCCTGGTGACTGTACCCAGAGTTACCTCTTAAGAAATTCCTGGTGACTTCACCCAGAAATACCTCGAAGGACGGCTTGGTGACTCTACCCAGAGGTACTTCAGAAGACAGGCCTCGTGACTGTACCGAGCAGTACCTCAGAAGAAAGGCCTGGTGACTATACCCAGAGGTACTTCAGAAGGAAGGCCTGGTGACTGTACCCAGAGGTACCTCGGAAGGAAGGCCTGGTGATTGTACCCAGATGTACCTGGGAAGGAAGGCCTGGTGACCGCACCCAGAGGTACCTCGGAAGGAAGGCCTGTTGACCGTACCCAGAGGTACCTCGGAAGGAAGGCCTTGTGACTCTACCCAGAGGTACCTGAGAAGGAGAGCTTGGTGACTGTACCCAGAGGTACCTCGGCAGGAAGGCCTGGTGACTGTACCCAGAAGTACCTCAGAAGGAAGGCCTGGTGACTATACCCAGAGGTACCTTGGAAGAAAGGCCTGGTGACTGTACCCAGAGGTATCTCGGAAGGAAGTCCTGGTGACTGTACCCAGAGCTAACTCAGAAGGAAAGCCTTGTGACTATACCCAGATGTACCTCGTAAGAAAGGCCTGGTGAGTGTACCCAGAGTTACCTCGGAAAGAAGGCCTGGTGACTGTATCCAAAGCTACCTCGGAAGGAAGGCCTGGTGACTGCGCCCAGAGGTACCTCGGAAAGAAAGTCTGGTGACTGTACTCAGAGGTACCTCGGAAGGAAGGCCTGGGGACTTTACCTAGAGATACCTCAGAAGGAAGGCCTGATGACTGTACCTACAGGTACCTCGGAAGAAAGGCGTGGTGACTGTACCCTGGGTAACTCCCAAGGAAGGCCTGGTGACTGTACCCAGAGGTACCTCAGAAGGAAGGCCTGGTGACTGTACCCAGAGGTGCCTCAGAAGCAAGGCCTGGTGACTGTATCCAGAGGTACTTCAGAAGGAAAGCCTGGTGAGTGTACCCAGAGTTACCTCTTAAGAAATGCCTGGTGACTGTACCCAAAAATACCTCGGAAGGAAGGACTGGTGAGTGTACCCAGAGGTACTTCAGAAGAAAGGCTTGGTGACTGTACCCAGAATTACCTCAGAAGAAAGGCCTGGTGACTATACCCAGAGGTACTTCGGAAGGAAGGCCTGGTGACTGTACCCAGAGAAACCTCGGAAGGAAGGCCTGGTGATTGTACCCAGATGTACCTGGGAAGGAAGGCCTGGTGACCGCACCCAGAGGTACCTCGGAAGGAAGGCCTGTTGACCGTACCCAGAGGTACCTCGGAAGGAAGGCTTGATGACCATACTCAGAGGTACCTGGGAAGGAAGGCCTGGTGACTGCATTCAGAGGTACCGCAGAAGGAAGGCCTGGTGACTGTACCCAGAGGTATCTCAGAAGGAAGGCCTGGTGCCTGTACCCAGAGGTACCTCAGAAGGATGGCCTGGTGACTCTACCCAGAGATACTTTAGAAGGAAGGCCTTGTGACTGTACCCAGAGGTACCTCGGATGGAAGGCCTGGTGATTGTACCTGGAGTTACCTCGGAAGGAAGGCCTGGTGACTGTACCCAGAGGTATCTCGGAAGGAAGGCCTGGTGACTGTACCCAGAGTTATCTCAGATGGATGGCCTGGTGACTGTACCCAGAGGTACTTTAGAAGGAAGGCCTCGTGACTGTACCCAGAGGTACCTCGGAAGGAAGGCCTGGTAACTCTACCCAGAGGTAACTCAGAAGGAAGCCCTTCTGACTGTACCCAGAGGTACCTCGAAAGAAAGGCCTGGTGACTGTACCCAGAGTTACGTCAGAAGGAAGGCCTGGTGAGTGTATCCAGAGGTACTTCAGAAGGAAGGCCTGGTGAGTGTACCCAGAGGTACCTCGGAATAAAGGCCTGGTGACTCTACCCAGAGGTACCTCTGAAGGAAGGTCTGGTGACTGTACCCAGAGGTACCTCGGAAGAAAGGCTTGGTGACTGTACCCAGAGGAGCCTCGGCAGGAAAGCCTGGTGACTGTACCCAGAGGTACCTCGGAAGGAAAGCCTGGTGACTGTACCCAGAGATGCCTCGGAAGGAAGGCCTGGTGACTGTACCCAGAGATACGTTGGAAGGAGGACCTGGTGAGTGTAACCAGAGGTACCTCGGAAGGAAGGCCTGGAGACTGTACCCAGAGGTACCTCGGAAGGACAGCCTGGTGACTGTACCCAGAGGTACCTCGGAAGGTGGGCCTGGTGACTGTACCCTGAAGTACCTCGGAAGGAAGGTCTGGTGACTGTACCCAGAGGTACGCCGGAAGGAAGTCCTGGTGACTGTACCAAGAGGTACCTCGCAAAGAAGGCCTGGTGACTGTACCCAGAGGTACTTCGGAAGGAACGCCTGGTGACTCTACTTAGCGGTACCTCGGAAGGAAGGCCTGGTGACTGTACCCAGAGGTACCTAGGAAGGAAGGCCTTGTGACTGTATCCAGAGTTACCTCGGTAGGAAGGCCTGGTTATTGTACCCAGAGGTACCTCGGAAGGAAGGCCTGGTGATCTACCTCTGAAAAATCAGCCATGGAAAACCCCAGGGAGCACAGCTCTACTCTGACACACATAGCGATGCCGGGAGTCAGATCTGACTCCATCGTATCTGGTTTGTGATTCAAGGGAGGGGGCGACGGAAAAAAATTTACGAAAATCATGTAAATAGAATGAACTTTCACCCCTGTAACCTGGATGAAAAATGCCACCGGTTATGACCGTTTGCCACTGAAAGGTAGAGATTCCGTCGCTGGGTTTGTCTTGAAGGTGTTGTCGTCAGTTGTCCCTGAGCCCATTCCTATTCGTGGCGACCCCGTATGTGCCAGAATAGAGCTGTGCTCCACAGGGATTTCTTGGCTGTAGTCTTAATGGGCGCAGATCAACAGGCCTTTTCTTTGGCGATGCCACCGAGTGGGTTCAGACCACCCATCTTTAGGGAGCTCCCTAGCCAAAGCGAGGTGGCAAAGACGTAAATCAAAGTCACCACTACGTTCCTCCCATTGCCCATTTCTTCACCCTCTGTAGCACGCTCCTGGGAAGATGATAAGGTGGACAGAGCCCTCCCTGTCAATCCCCACGCCCAAGTACAAAGAGTTGTGCTTGTGATAAAGCTGCCTGCTCTGTAAGGCTTATTTGGGAGTCTTTAAAAAACCTGACCAAGTTCTGCTCACCACAAGGTAATAAAAACACTTAAAGAAGGCCCAACAGGCTCTTCACCTTTTCCTCTTTTCTGTAGGATCTGTAATTGAAATGCATCTGACAGAGATGTCAATACACGGCAGAATTTACTTAACATCGATGCATGACCATGACTCACCACCAAACTGCAAAGAAACACGCTGGGCTTTGATATGGTCACGTTTAGACAGAATATGTTGAGCTGTGAACAATGGGTTAATGGATTCTCTACGGTGCTCCAAGAGATGATGATGGGAGTTACTTATAGGTGGCAGCTGATTGGGGCTGGGGACCCAGCCCGCAGCTGCCTTTTTCTTTTTGTGCATGCTCAGAGGTGGCAGCATTTCTTTCCAGATGGATGGTGCGTGCCAGAGAGCGCAAGACGTGCAGGTTTGGAATTGTGTGCTCTGCTGCTCTGGCTACTTGGAAGGAGATCTGGGGCGGAGGGGGACGCAGAGAGCTACCTGTGTCCTGGTCACTGAATGCTGATGTTCACGTCACTCCACGGTCAGGGGCTGGCAGGTGCTGAGAAGGGCAGCTACAAGAAAGAGGCTTCTGTCTGGGACTTTGAAACACACACACAGACACACACACACAAAGACTTTAACTTAATATTCATAAACCACAGCAACTGGCTACTGAGCAAAGAGCATTAAGTAACAGAAGGCAAGAGGAACACACCAAGACGGACATGGTACAGAAGCAGACGCGATGCTGGTTTGTCTAGAATATTTATCTCTTTGCTTGCTATTCGAAGGAGCCTTGATGGCACAGTGGTTAAGCACTTGGCTGCCATCTGAAAAGTCGGCGGTTCGAATCCACCAGCCACTCCTCAGGAGAAAGATGTGGCAGTCTGCTTCTGTAAAGATTACTGTCTTGCATCTACCACGGCCTCCACCAGACTGAGTCCAGTACAACGAGATGGTGCCCAGCTACCACCACTAACTGCTCTGACAGGGATCACAATAGATGGTCCCAGACAGAGCTGGAGGAAAATGTAGAACAAAATTCTAACTCACAAAAAAAGACCAGACTTACTGGCCTGACCAGAGACTGGAGAAACCCTGAGGGTATGGCCCCTGGTGACTCTTGTAGCTCAGTAATGAAGTCACTCCTGAGGTTCACCCTTCAGCCAAAGATTGAACAGGCCCAAAAAACGAAATGAGACTAAAGGGCACACCAGCCCAGGAGCAAGGACTAGGAGGCAGGAGGGGACAGGAAAGCTGGTAGTAGGGAACCCAAGGTTGAGGAGGGAGAGTGTTGACATTTCGTGGGGTTGTTAACCAATGTCATACAACAATGTGTGTACTAACCGTTTAAAGAGAAACTAGTTTGTTCAGTAAACCTTCATCTGAAGTACAATAAAAAAAAAATGATTACAGCCTTGGATACCCTATGGGTCAGTTCTACTCTGCCCTATAGGATAGCTATGAGTTGGAATAGACTTGATGGCAGTGGGTTTTGTTTGTTTGTTTGTTTGGCATCTTTCTGAAAGAAAATGTGGGCAGATACTGGCTGCAGCCAAATGGGAGTGTGAAGCAAGTAACAAGGAAGCAAATGCTTCCTATTACAAAAAAAAAAAAATTTGGCCCTTCAATAATCCCCTTGTTCCATTATAACACTAGGTAACAGTTCAGGTTTTAATTGCATGCTTGCTTTCCCAAATGGGACCTAGTTGTTATCTATAATTACACAAGGCTTATCTTTTATCAGAGGAGCCTGAGTGGTACAAATGATTTGCCATCAGCTGCTAACTTAAAGGAAACTTGGTGGCTCAGTGGTTAAGTGCTACAGCCGCTGACCAAAATGTCGGCAGTTTGAATGTACCAGGCACTCCTTGGAAACCCTATGGGGCAGTTCTACCCTGTCCTATAGGGTCGCTATGAGTCAGAATTGACTCAATGGCAATGGTTTTTTTTTTTTTTTTGGCAAACTTAAAGAATGGCTACTTGAACTTGCTCATAGGTTCTGTGGAAGAAGGCCTGGTGATCCGCTTTGGTAAATATTACAGCCAAGAGAAGGCGGTGGAGTAGTTCTATTCTACATGGGGTCTCCATGAGTCGGGGGATGACTCGACAGCAGCCCACAACGACAACTACATATCTTTTATCTCTCTTCCTTAAACGCTCTTGTTGTTGCTAGCTGCCGTCGAGTTGGCCCTGACTCATGGTGACCCCACACACAACAAAACAAAACGCTGGCTGGTCCTGCTCCATTCCCATGATTGGTTTTGAACTGGGCCATTGGGTTTCACTGGCTGATTTTTGGAAGCAGATTGCCAGGTCTTTCTTCCTAGTCTGTCTTGGTCTGAAGCTCCTTGGAAACCTGTTCAGCATCACAGCAACACACAAGCCTCCACTGACAGGAGGGTGGTGTCTGAGCCTTCCTTGGACAGGCAAAGCAAAAGTAAGAATTAGATTTTGGTTAAGTTCTTATTTTCGACCACAACAGCAATCGGCGGAAGTGGGGAGCGGAATGAGTGTTCAATAACACGGCGCTCCCCTGTGGGGGTCTTTCACAGATAAATGGATGTGACTATGATACGGCTCCAATTATCATGCAGCTAGAAACCCTGGTTGCATGGTGGTTAAGCGCTACGGCTGCTAACCAAAGGGTCGGCAGTTTGAATCCACCAGGCCCTCCTTGGAAACTCTACCGGGCAGTTCTACTCTGTCCTATAGGGTCGCTAGGAGTCGGAATGGACTTGAGAGCAATGGGTTTTGGGTATCATGCGGCTGGTCTTTTCACTTCCCTCCCACTACCCACTCTTCCTGATGAGTCCCCAGCCTCCCCTTGCCCTGTTTTTTCCATGATTTTCTCCCAGCCGTGTCCTGCCTCTGGCTCCTATAAGACACACACCCACATTTATTTATTCGGCGGGCCTTTAAACAGTTTACTCTGAGTGAGCAGGGAAAACAATTATATTCTTAATCAAGTAAAGATGAACGAACTCAGGAGACAGATTAGATAATTTTTTGTTAAGAACAGGCATCTCTTTGAGAAAGGCCATGCCACATCTCCCGCTCTGTATGCCAAATGGGTTTTTGAAAAAGTCAAACCCATTTAGCGATTTTCTCAAAGTCACAGACAGGGCCTTTTCAAATGATTCAATTTATTGGGGAGAAAAAAAATCTTATCTTTCTGACATGGACATCCGGTATATACCTTGAGATCGGTGGGAATGTTAAGTTCCTCAGTGTCTTCTTGTTTTCTTGGCAAGAAACTCAGAAATTTAAGTTAATCATTCACCTGATTTCAGCTTTGTTCAGTTGCAACATGAAAATCCTTTTTTTTTTTTTTTTATGTTTTATGTAATTTCGACCAACTGTCCCCTTCCAAATAGCAAATACTTTTCAGAGAGTCTTTTGCAGGGAAATGATGTAAATTCCATTCTCTAGAAGGCACTGGGGATTTGTGTCCTCTTCAATTTAAGATTTATGGGCTATCTCTAGTAGAAATGAGTTATTCTAAATTGGACCCAAGTAGTTAATCAGTTGTCACTAAGCTGGAGTAAATTGTGCTGTGCCGCATTTCAATACCTCTGGTTTTTATACGGAAAAATAAACGCCACTAAGCTACTTTGCAGACAGTTGATGCAGGCCTGTCAATCAGATCACAGGGTCAATTGCTAAATTTTCAATACTGTGTGCCAGGGTAAAAGGCTTCCATTCATAGCACACTGGAATAGCTGAGCCTGAATGCCACAGAGCAAAAGCTAGGATATGGAGAAAGGACACACTTCCGAAGCCACTCGTGTTCAAGAGGTAAGACTTTACTGGTTCAGTCTGTATTCAGACTGCTTCCTTTGGACTTTATGCTTTATTTACTGGCAAGGAAACTCTTCTTTAGCTGAGTTTAAACTGAGGTTGCATGAATATTTAAAATGATGGTATCCAACCATAAAGCATATTCTTACGATGAGAAGAACAACTAGAGAACATTCCAGCTGACTTGCTTTAATAAGGATTGCAGACCTTTAAGATTATTTTTGTGAAAATAGCAGCAATACTCAGCCCCTTCCAAAAAAACAAACCCACTGCCATCGAGTCGATTCCAACTCATAGCAGCCCTACAGGACAGTGTAGAACTGCCCCGTAGGGTTTCCAATAAGTGGCTGCTGGATTCAGACTGCTGAAATGGACTGGTATTGGCCATTTTCAATCAGACAATCATGTGGTCAGTTGTCCAAGCACTTGCCCTTGCTCCTCCGGTGTGGTTCACAGACTAGCAGCTTGGGTGTGTTAACCTCCCAGGGCCACCATAACAAAAGACTGCAAACTGGGTGGATTGTAAGAACGAAATTTATTGTCTCTCAGTTCTGAAGTGGAAGTCTGAGTCAGGGTATCGGCTGTGTAGATTCCTTCTGAGGGCTCTGGGTCAGGAACTCTCCCTTATCTCTCCTAACGTCTGCTGGTCCCAGGCATTCCTCAGCTTTCAGCTGCAGCATCACTCGGTGTCCTTCCGCTATCTCCCTTGTCTCTGTGTATCTTCTCTTTTATAAGGACACTGATCATACAGGATTGGGACGCACCTTACCCCAGTATGACCTCATGCTAACCTAACTGATAACATCTTCAAAGGTCACATTTCCAAACCAGGTCACAGGTACCAGGAGTTAGGACCACAACCTATTTTTATGGGTGGACACAACTCAACCCATAACAACAGGAATTACTGGAGCTTGTTAGAAATGCAGAATCTCAGCCCCAACCTCAGATCAACTAGATTAGACCTTCCGTTTTGACAAGATAACTGGGAGATTCCAATGCATATTAAAGTCTGAGAAATAGTTCTCTAGACCAATAGTTCTCAGTCTTAGCTGTACATTGGGGTCTGTTGGGAAGCATCTGATGGAATATCTCTGGGATGTGGCCTGAACAACAAAACAACAACAAAAATACTTCAGGCGATTCTAATACACAGCCAAGGTTAAGAGCCACTACTTTAATCTCAATCTGACATTTTAGGTAAGTTGCCTTTTCATACACATTATCAGGCTACCCATCACTCACATAACTGCAATTCTCGCTCTAAAATGTACGTCTTTTTTCTTTCAAAAATCACGTATTATTTAAAGACATATTTCTTATCTGAACTCTAAGAAAAGAGAGCCTAAAAAAAAATAATAAAGATTAATAGTCTAGAAAGAAAATCCGCTCCAAAAGCTCTAACTCCAATGTTGTGAGGCGTTAATTTGTTTTATTTATTAAAAATCGGTATCAACTTTGTTAAGGCTTATTTGAAAAGTAGACTGTAGAATATGCAAATAATAAAATGAGTGTCTGGCTATATTTATAATCTTCCAATTAATACAAATCTTTTCATCGTCATTTAAGAGACTAAGCAGTTATCTTAAGGTTGCCTGTCAAGAAAAAACGAAGTTAAATTCCCCCCTCGCTGGCATTAAGAAAAAGTATGTATTTTTTTGAAAGAGTATCATTAATAAAGAATGGAATGGATACTTCTATAATGTGGTCGTGTTAGAAATCTTGTGTGTACTGCTTCAATATCCTCTCAACTCCAGCCACCACAGCTACGGTGCTTTACCAGCTGCCGTAGAGTTGCCTCCGATTCGTGTGGGCCCCATGTGTGTCAGAGGAGAACTGTGCTCCATAGCGTTTGCAATGGGTGATTTTTTGCATGTAGACCTGCAGACCTTTCTTTTGAGGCACCTCTGGGTGGCCTTGAACCTCCAACCTTCCAGTTAGCAGCTGAGTGCCTTAAGCATTTGTGCCACCCAGTGACTCACTTGGGTACAATTGGAGAGTGTTCCTTTCCTTCTGCCTGCCTAGGGGTTCCTATGACACCTCAAAATGAGACATCTGCAAAGCCAGCTTTGTACTCACGGATATGCAACTTCAAATCATACAGCTGTAAACACACATGAGGTCTCCCTTGGCCGATGGTCAACAAGAGTCAGGAGATCATCGTTGCTCCCTTTGGGCCGCAGGTGGACAGTTCTGAGATGCATTTCAAAACGTTGCTACGAAGGTCCCCAGTGGATTGACCCAGTCTTCTGTTGTTGTTGTTAGCTACCATCAGGTGGACATGACTCATGGCGACCCTGTGTGTGCAGAGTACAACTGCTCCATAAGGTTTTCGGTGGCTGTCAACTTTCAGAAGCAGGTCACCAGGCCGTCTTCTCAGAATCCTCTGGGGGGGGTTTGAAACGCCAACCTTTCAGATTGCAGTTGAGGGCTTGACCATTTGCACCACTGATGAAGCATCTTTGTACTGGCCGTTCCCCCTTCTCCATCTCACTCCCTGTGTCTTAGACTCTTACTTCCGTAGACCACGTTCCTACGTAAATGGCCCGCCCTCAAACCGTTCCTTCTGCTTTCAGGGGAGCCCTGTTGCTGGTAGTTGCTGTTGAGTCAGCTCAGACTCAGGGCGACCTTATACACAACGAAGAGAACGAAATGCCCACTCCCACGTCATTTTCATGACTGTTTGTATGTTTGAGCCCATCGCTGTTCGGGCTCATTTTTGTGGCTGTTGTGTCAGCCCATCTCATAGAGGCTTCCCTTATTTCTGCTGACCCTCTACCAACATGACATCTTTTCTAGTAATTGCTGTTTTCCGCCGACATGTCTAAAAGAAGCCAAAATGCATTTTACTGTCTCACTTCTCCGAGAAGTTTGCTCCTAACATCTTTCATTTTTCTTCAGTGCTAAGGCACTTTCCCTTATTAACTCCTGAGTGTTTATATATTGTAATTAAGCCAGCACTTAACTCTTGTTCACTGTTAATCAGTCTCAAGTTTCCCGCCCATTTCACCTACTGTTCTTGAAGACAGAAATCAGCCACGCCATTTACATCTAACAAGAAATCACATGAAAATGCTTTCTCAACAGGAAAGATCAGACGAGTGATGGTGGAAGTGTTGATGACAATGATATTGGTGATGATGATATTGATGGTGTTGATGATGGTGATGATGATGGTGGAAATGATGGTGATGATGGTGATGGTTGTGAGAATGGTGATGGTGATGGAGGTCATGATGACGGCAGTGATGATGGTAACAATGATGATGGTGATGGTGGTGATAATGGTAATGGTGATGAAGTTGGTGGTGGTGATGATGATGGTGATAATGAT
This sequence comes from Loxodonta africana, assembly GCF_030014295.1. NCBI lineage: Eukaryota > Metazoa > Chordata > Mammalia > Proboscidea > Elephantidae > Loxodonta > Loxodonta africana. The sequence continues at coordinate 202,177 of NW_026975229.1, read as the reverse complement.
GGTGGTGATGATGATAGTGATGGCTGTGATAATGGTGATGGTGATGAAGGTCATGATGATGGCACTGATGATGGTAACGATGATGGTAATGGTGGTCATAATGGTGGTAATCATAAAGATGATGATGGTGATGATAGTGATGGTGATGGTGGTGATAATGGTGATGATGAAGGTGAGGATGATGGTGATAATGATGGTGATGGTGGTGATGATGATGATTGTGATGACGATGGTAGTGGGGATGATGACAGTGGTAATGGTGATGATGGTGGTGACGATGACTAGGAAGCAGTCACTCTGTAGTCAAAATAAAACTTGAGTTTACATCCTGGATGACTTCCAAGGTTAATTCCTTACCAGAAGCTGAGCTGAGTATCAGGATTCATTTCTGTGCAAGGTGGAGGCCAACTGCCTTTCTCTAAATTTCTGGAGCAACACCAGGTTTATTATTTGATCACCACAAATATCCTCCTGGTGGGAGCTCAGGTGTCATATATGAAAGGCAGCCTAAGAACTTCTGCAAGATGTTATTGGCCCTCCATAGCCTAATATGTTTATAAAGAATAATTTTAATAACCCTGTGTTTTTCATCCTCAGTTAGGGGCTGGGTTATATAGAGTTAGGTGGCCTTGCAATCGTTATTTTATGATACGGTGACAGAGAGAGAAAGCCTGAATTTGAACTTCTAGCCTCCTGGACTATGACAGCATAAATTTCTCTTTATTAGAGACATTCACTTGTGGTATTTCTGTTGTAGCAGCACTAGATAACTGAGATAGCTGCTAACCAGAAGATTGGTGGTTCAAATCCACACAAAGGCACCTAGGAAGAAAGGCTTGTCAATCTACTTCTGAAAGATCAGCTATTGAAAACCATATGGAATGTGGTTCTATTCTGAAACACATGGGGTCACAATGAGTTGGAAATGACTTCACAGCAACTAGCCCACACACACATACACGCACACAGACACACACACACACCTGCGGCCATCGATTCCAACTTGTAGAGACCCTATACGACATACGGTTTCAAAGGAGTGGCTGATAGATTTGAACAGCTGATCTTTTGGTTAGCAGCCGAGCTCTTAACCCCTGGGGCAGTACTCCCCAAGTTTAGTCTTCTGTCTGTACTCTACACCTCCCATTCAGACACAGCATAGTATTCAGACCGAGCCATCTCTGTCCCAGCTTCTAGTCTTGGCTTACTTGTTCTTCTTCTGACAGCATTTAAACAGCATTTCATTCATTGTTCACTGACTTCATAAAACAATGTTTTTCATTGGCCAAATCTTATCATAAGTCTAATGGGCCAGGATACAGGCTTCTCCTGATTCACATAGCTGCAGGGGCTGGCAAACCCAACACCGAAAGGACAGAGAGCAGGGCTCTGGTTCACAGGCTGCAGAGACTGGTGAATGCCAAGATCAGCAGGCAAGACAGCAGGTAACCTGCTAGCTCAAGTCATAAGAACCAGAGATCAGACAAAAATGGGGTAGCTGCAGGATCCAGAGTGAGCAAAAACCTTGAGCCTTGCCAGAAAGTCTACCTACACTGGGTGCAGGCCACATTCCCAAGGAAACTCCCTTTCAACTGATCAGCTGATCACAGCAGATCCCACCATGGAGGTGATCACGTTATATCAAATCTCATCATGGAGGTGATCACATCATCGTACGACTGCCCAACTACATCATAACTGCCAAACCACTGAGAGTCATGGACCAGCCAAGGTGACACACAACTTTAACCATCACACCAATAGAGTTGGTAATTACCGTCTGCACTCTAAAACAATTTTCTCTACTACTTACCCTCATACAGCATCCCTGAAGACACAAACCACTGATAGTTCAATTAAAAACCAATCTAATAAATGACAGAAATTCTTAGATTATCTTTGATATCAAATCTCATCATGGAGGTGATCACATCATCATTGTTGTTGTTCTGTTGTTAGGTACAGTCGGGTCAGTTCCAACTCACAGCGACTCTATGCACAACAGAACCAAACACACTGCCTGGTCCTTCACCATCCTTACAATTGTTACACTTGAGCCCATTGTTCCAGCCACTGTACCAATCCACCTCATTGAGGGCCTTCCTCTTTTCCACTGACCCTGTACTTTACCAAGCATGATGTCCTTCTCCAGGGACTGATCCCTCCTGACAACATGTCCAAAATATTTAAGATTCAGTCTCGCCATCTTTGCTTCTAAGGAGCATTCTGGTTGTACTTCTTCCAAGATAGATTTGTTTGTTCTTTTGGCAGTCCATGTTATATTCAATATTTTTGCCAACACCACAATTCAAAGTCTTCAATTCCTCTTTGGTCTTCCTCATTCATTGTCCGGCTTTCACATGCAAGCACAATGCAATTGAAAATACCACGGCTTAGGTCAGGCCCACCTTAGTCTTCAAGGTGACATCTTTGCTTTTCAACACTTCAAAGAGGTCTTTTGCAGCAGATTTGCCCAATGTAATGTATCTTTTGTTTTCTTGACTGCTGTTTCCATGGGTGTTGATTGTGGGTCCAAGTAAAATGAAATCATTGCCAACATCAACCTTTTCTCTGTTTACCATGATGTTGCTTATTGGTCCACTTGTGAGGATTTTTGTTTTATGTTGACGTGTGATCCATACTGAAGGCTGCGGTCTTTGTTCTTCATCAGTAAGTGCTTCAAGTCCTCTTCACTTTCAGCAAGCAAGGTTGTATCATCTGCTATCACAGGTTGTTAATGAGTCTTCCTCCAATCCTGATACCCTGTTCTTCTTCACATAGTCCAGCTTCTCGGATTCTTTGCTCGGCATACAGATTGAATAAGTATGGTGAAAGGATACAACTCTGACGCACACCTTTCCTGACTTTAAACCACTCAGTATCCCCTTGTTCTGTCCAAACAACTGCCTCTTCATCTATGTAAAGGTTCCTCATGAGCACAATTTAGTGTTCTGGAATTCCCTTTCTTCGCAATGTTATCCATAATTTGTTATGATCCACACAGTCGATTGCCTTTGCATAGTCAATGAAACACAGGTAAACATCCTTCTGGTATTCTCTGCTTTCAGCCAGGACCCATCTGACAACAACAGTGATATCCCTAGTTCCACATCCTCTTCTGAATCTGGCCTGAATTTCTGGTAGTTCCCTGTTGATATACTGCTGCAGCTGCTTTTGAATAGTCTTCAGAAAAAATTTGCTTGCATGATATTAATGATATTGTTTGATAATTTTCACATTTGGTCAGATCACCTTTCTTGAGAATAGGCATAAATATGGATCTCTTCCAGTCGGTTGGCCAGGAAGCTGTCTTCTACATTTCTTGGCATAGACAAGTGTGCACCTCCAGCGCTGCATCTGTTTGTTGAAACATCTCAATTGATATTCCATCAATTCTTGGAGCCTTGTTTTTTGCCAATGCCTTCAGAGCAGCTTGGGCTTCTGTCAGTACCATCGGTTCCTGATCACATGCCACCTCTTGAAATCGTTGAATATGCATTAATTCTTTTTGGTATAATGACTTTATGTATTTCTTCCATCTTCTTTTGATGCTTCCTGCGTAGTTTAATATTTTCCCCATGGAATCCTTCACTACTGCAACTTGAGGCCTGAAATTTTTCTTCAGTTCTTTTGGCTTGAGAAACGTCGAGCATGTTCTTCCCTCTTGGTTTTCTATCTCCAGGTCTTTGCATGTGTCATTATAATACTTTGCTTTGTCTTCTCGAGCTGCCCTCTGAAATCTGTTCAGTTGTTTTACTTCATCATTTCTTCCTTTCCCTTTAGCTGCCCAATGTTGGAGAGCAAGTTTCAGAGTCCCCTCTGACACCCATCTTGGTCTTTTCTTTCTGTCCTGTCTTTTCAATGACCTCTTGCTTTTTTCGTGTATGACTGTCCTTGATGTCATTCCACAACTCATCTGGTCTACAGTCATTAGTGTTCAACACATCAAATCTATTCTTGAGATGTCTCTAAATTCCGGTGGGATATACTTAAGGTCGTATTGTGGTCCTCGTGGACTTGCAATGATTTTCTTCAGTTTCAGCTTGAACTTACACATGAGCAGTTGATTGTCTGTTCCACAGTCAGTGCCTGTACTTGTTCTGACTGATGATATTGAGCTCTTCCATCGTCTCTTTCTATTCTGACTGATGATATTGAGCTTTTCCATCGTCTCTTTCTAAAGGTATAGTCCATTTGATTCCTGTGTGTTCCATTTGGCAAAGTCCATGTGTATAGCTGTCATCCTCATACAGCTGCCAAACTGCATCGTAACTGCCAAACCACTGAGAATCACGGCCCAGCCAAGGTGACAAACAACCTTAACGATCACAGTAATAGAGTTGGTATTTACCATCTGCACCTTAAAACACTCTTCTATACTACCTACCCTCATACGGCATCCCTGAAGATGTGAACCACTGACAGCTCAATTAAAAATTAATCTACTAAATGAGAGAAATTCTAAGATTGTCTTTGGGAAAAAAAAATCACAGCACTCATGGGCAACAGCCTTTGGGGTTTTCTGCCATTTAGCCTACATATCTAAATAATTCAGGAAAGGTCCCAGCTGAATTGTGAAAATGTTGAGTTTCTTCTCTCCATTTCTGTTTTAGTGATTCTTTGAGTTTACTACTGCAAGGCTTTGGGTATGTCAGCTTTCATTAAATATTATAGATCAACTCAGTCAGGCTTCAGATATCATGTAATTTCCAAAAAATGAGACTTTTCCCTTCTTCATTAATCCAAATAGAGTCTCCTTTTTAATTTTTCCTTAGCCCTTTCATGGACCAAGGGATAATGCTCCTGTTACATGTTTTCACCATTGGACGTTTAATGCTAGGCATTTGAGCCACTTTAGTACATTCTGGTGTCATGGCACATACTGGTGCGATTGCCTAAAAGACAAGGAAGTTGATTTGCACCACATTTGAGTGCCGAGAGCCACTCGAATGAGGGGATGCTTCCCGGAGGAGTGATTGTGTGAAACTTTCGTGTCTTTTGGCTTCTGTCCAGTGAGACAAAGCTTGCAAGTATGTGTACTATTTCCTTTGTGTTATTGGGAAGGTACCATTGCTGGCATTTGGGAATGCAGTGTGTGAAGCACTCCCGGGGCCATGGGACCAATAGGTCCCACATGTGCGATGTGCATCATGGAACATGGGATCGATATGGTCCACTCTAAATCAAATTGATAACAATTATGTGCAGCAAGTGCAATGTTTATTTAACATTTTGTGTGTACTTTTGGAAAGCTGATTAAGATCTTTTATGGCTGAAGTGTAACCAGGATGTGTAATGCCCCATTGGACCAATATGTACCACATGTGTGACGTGCTTTATTGAACATGGGACCAATATGTCCCATTTGCAATTGTCATCCCACTTTTTCAAATAAAAAAACACTACCAGCAAACAATGATTCAGCTTTCATTCCATTAGTGGAAAAAACTTTGCATCACCAGAAAATTCCAAAAAAATAATAATTTATCCATAAAAGGGTTAATTGACTGTCTTTGGTTAATAACCTCAATGTTTTTTAGAACAATGGAGTGTTCAGTTCTATTCAGAACATTCTCAAAACATCATTATGAAGCAATGATGCTGGTTTTATCTTTATTATAAAAATAGCTTTGTGTCCATGGCAGCTCTATGCCAGCTCTTGGACTGGATTTTTAATGTCGATTTATGTAGAAGAGAAAATCATATTATCAAATATTTTTAACTAGTCACCATGCAATATATGGTCAACCTGAGACAGCCTCACTGTTGGCTCATAGGCAAATAATTCTAATATGAGTATTAAAAATCTATGTAATGCTAACAGTATAGAATATCGACAATTTGTATATTTCTAGTTGTGGAATTCTGGGGAAAAAAAGAGTTTTATTATACAAAGTCAATCCATAGCCATCAACTGGACACTTTGGCGAATTAATATCTAGACAACTACAATTTTTTTTTAATTTCTTAACTGTGCTTAGAAGTTGTATGTGTTAATAAAAATTAGACACAACCAATATTTTTAGAGAACCCCACCAAGTTTTTCTAGATAAGAATGTATTTACCTATAAACAGTCTCCTTGAAAACTGAAAAATACAGAGGTCATATTTTGGATGGCATTTTGGAATCAGATTGCCTTGAAAATTAACCAGTTAATAACTAACTAATTAAAACTAAAATTCCACTTTTGAAGTAAAGCTATTCCCTAAGGAATCCCTTTGTAATTTCAAAAATATCCCAGATTTTAGAGTGCAAAGATTTTTTGAAGCAGAAAAATGGGAGAAAAAATACTTCAGAAAATTTACTAACAGCAAAAAAATTAGAACCACTGTCATGGGTTGAATTGTGCCTCCCCAAATATCTGTCAGCTTGGCTAGGTCATGATTCCCAGTATCGTGTGATTGACTATCATTTTGTCATCTGACGTGATTCCCCTATGTGCTGTAAATCCTACCACTGTGATGTAACGAAGTGGATTAGTGGCAGTTATATTGAGGAGATCTACAAGATTAGACAGCGTCTTAAGCCAGTCTCTTCTGAGATACAAAAGAAAGAAGTGAGCAGAGAGACGGGGGAACTTCACACCACTGAGAGAGAAGCACCAGGAGCAGAGCTCATCCTTTGGACCCAAGGTCCCTGTCCTGAGCAGCTCTTTGACCAGGGGAAGATTAATGACAAGGACCGTCCTCCAGAGCCGACAGAGAGAGAAAGACTTCCCCTGGTGCCGATGCCCTGAATTTGGACTTCTAGCCTACCGGACCGTAAGAGAATAAAGTTCTGTTTATTAAAGCCATCCACATGTGGTATTTCTGTTATAGCAACACCAGGTACCCAAGACAACTACAATTTAGTGTTGTTACCCAATAATAAAGGAAACAAATATTTTCAGTCTTAATGGCAAGAGAACTGGGTCAATGTATCACCTAAATATACATCCCTTGGTACATCAATGAACCCATGCACTTGCTCAGTGGCATTAAAAGAGATGTACAGAGAAACAGATTCCATACAAGGAGGACATAAGAATTGATACATTTGAATTGTGGTATTGGTGAGGAATATTGAATATACCATGGACTGCCAGAAGAACCAACAAATCTGTCTAAGGAGAAATACAACCAGAAAGTTCCTTAGAGTTGAGGACGAAGAGACTTTGGTTTGCTTACTTTGGACATGTCATCTGAAAAAACCAATTGCTAGAAAAGTACCTCTGGGCTGGTAGAGGGTCAGTGAAATCGAGGGAGATTCTAAGTGAGATGGATTGGCATAAGAGTTGTAACAATGGACTCAAGCATAAAAGATTATGAAGACAGCCTGGAACCATTCTGTTCCTCTAAATTACTGCATTTCTGCTCCTCTTCCCAAGCATGGTTGCTTTCTTATATAACATCTAACCCAGTTTCTGGAGAAAGACATCCTGCTTGGTAAAGTAGAGGGTCACAAAAAAGAGGAAGACCCTCAAAGAGATGGACTGACACAGTGGCTGCAACAATGGGCTCAAGCATAACGACAATTGTGAGGATGGTGCAGGACCAGGCAGTGTTTCGTTCTGTTGTACCTAGGGTCGCTATGAGTCAGAGCCAACGCAACAGCACCTAACAACAACAACAACAGAGACGGAGTCACATCATGGGGAGAACATGTGATTGAAGGTCAGAATATCCCACTCCAATTCCACTGCTGCTTCTTAACGTCCACACATGACATTGGCCATGTGTGAAACCTCCAAAACACTGTCTCTTCCAGTGCAAAGTGCACAAATATCCGTTCCACCTGCCTCCTCGCAGATCCGTTGTGAAGATCATGGGACAAGGGGCATGTGGAAAAAATATTTTTGTGAACTGTGAAATACTTAACACTTTATGGATACATTATCTAGGCCAATGGAGGGATGAGAAGGGAGACACATTCCTGACAGAAACGCAACTCCAGGCCACCATTTCTCCCCGCCACCATGTTGAGAATAGCCTACCAGTGTTGGTTTCAATGAGGCAGCTTTTTCACTACGTAATGTGAAGTAAAATCTACAGAGGGAGGATCAGCTTATGTCTGAACTACAATGTCTTGGCCACATGGCCAAGTTCAAGTCCAAATTCACTTTTTGAGAACCGAAGCTAAAACCACAAACATTTTCCAGAAAGCCTCCCCTATACCTATATTGTACAGCGATCGGGATTATGACACTAGTGCCTCCAATTCTCCAGCTCATGGGGTGTTCAGCTGCTGCCATTGGCACTTCTCCTCGGTGCATTACATGGAACACTAAGATGTAAACCTGCCCTGAGAAGAAAGGAGTTGTTATTGCCACCAACTTTATGAACAATTCCCTCAGAAAGCAAAAAGAGCCTTATCTTACAGTGCGTACATAATTGAGTCTATACACAGGATTTAACTTACCTCCAAGGTTCCTGCAAACCAAGAAAGAGGCATTTGGGGTTACACAGTTGTCATGGATTAAACTGTATCCCCCAAAATGCATGTCAGCCTTGCTAGGCCATGACTCGCAGTATTGTGTGATGGTCCACCATTTTGTTTTTCCTATGTGTTGTAAATCCTAATCTCTATGATGTTAATGAGGCAGGGTTAGAAGCAGCCATGTTAATGAGGTAGGACTCAATCTACAAGATCAAGTTGTGTCTTAAATCAGTCTCTTTTGAGGCACAAAAGACAGAAGTGAGCAGAGAGACAGGGGGACGTTATACCACCAAGAAACAAGAGCCAGGAGCAGAGTGTGTCCTTTGGCCCCTGGGTCCCTGTGCTGAGAAGTTCCTAGACCAGGGGAAGATTGATAACAAGGACCTTCCCCCAGAGCTGACAGAGAAAGAAAGCCTTCCCCTGGAGCTGGCACCCTAAATTCAGACTTCTATCCTCCTAATCTGTAAAAACATTAATTTCTCTTTCTTAAAGCCACCCACTTGTGGTATTTCTGTAATAGCAGCACTAAATAACTAAGATAGTAGTGAAAAGGCTGCCTCATCAAAACCAAGACTTGAAGGCTGTTTTGAATATAACATGAGGAAAAAATATGGTGACCTGGAGTTGGGGTTCTATCAGACAGAGGGGTCCTGAGACATTTGCTGATAAAGTAAATTTGCTTTCAAAAGAAAAAGCGAAAGGCCTAAAGTCAATTCCTATCAACCACACACTTAGCGGAAGTTACGCTGATGAGATCTACAAGATTAGATTGCGTCTTAAGCCAATCTCTTTTGAGAGATAAAACAGAGAAGCAAGTAGAGAGACACAGGGAACCCAGACAACCAAGAAACAAGAGCCAGGAGAAGAACAAGCATCCTTTGAACCCAAGTTCCCTGCACTGAGAAGATCCTAGATCAGGGGAAGATTGATGACAGAGACCTTCTTCCAGAGCTGACAGAGAGAAAGCCTTCCCCTGGAACTGGTGCCCTGAGGTTGGCCTTCTAGCCTACCAAACTGTGAGACAATAAATTTCTGTTTGTTAAAGCCATCCACTTGTGGTATTTCTGTTATAGCAGCACTAGATAACCAAGACATCACACTATGCTCTTTCTTTATTCTTCTAGTTAATAACCCATTCTTAAAGGCTCAGGAAGTCCCTGGGTGACAAAAACAATTACTGTGCTTGACTTTTAACCTGAAGGTTTGTGATTTGCAGCAGCTCAGAAGAAAGACTGGGAGATCTGCTTCCATGAAGACTATAGCATAGAAAATCCTGTAGATCAATTCTACTCTATAACACATGGAGTCGCCATGAGTCAGAATTAACTCCATGGCCAATGGGTTTGGTTTTTTGCTTTAAAGTCTCAGAGGGGGAAAAAAATTCCTGAAGAAGTATGACCAGAATTTTTTTTAAATCATTTTATAAATTTAAGAGACACTTTTCACATGGAGAAAAAATTTGAGGATTTAAAATTGTTAAGGATTTTACACTCCAGTGATTTATCTCTCGTTGGCACAAATGATGTAAGTTTTTCTCTATAAAAATATTAAAAGGATGTATATTGACTGCGATGGTTAAGGTTGTGTATCAACTTGGCTGAGCCATGATTCTCAGTGGTTTGGCAGATACGATGTAGTTTGGCAGTCGTGTGATGATGTAATCACCTCCATGATGAGAACTAATATAATGTGATCACCTCGATGATAGGATCTGGTGTGAGTAGCCAACAGTTGAAAGAGAGTTTCCCTGGGCATGTGGCCTGCATCCAACATAGACAGATGTCAAGGCTCCCTGGCATTTGCTCACTCTGGATCCTGCAGCTGGCTCCTCTTCATCTGACCTTGATTCTGGGGACTTGAACCAGCGGCTTACCTGCCCATCTTCGGATTCGTTGATCTTCACAGGCTGTGAGCCAGAGGCCTGCTCTCTGACCGGCTGATCTTGGCTTCACCAGAGTCTGCAGCTGTGTAAGTCAGGAGAATCCTCCAGCTTGACCCACAGACTTGGGACTTTCCAGCCTCTACAACCGCATGAGCCATCTCCTTGACATAAATCTCTTTCTGCATGTATATGGACAGTGACTGCTTTTGCTTCTCCAGAGAACCCAGCCTAAGACAATGACCTTTGATTTTATCCCTCAAACCTATCAAAATGCTTAACTATACTAACCTAGTCCCCTAGTGCAGATGGAGACAAAACTCTAGAATTTCTCTGTTTTTTCCTGTTGCTGAATTAGTATTAGTGAGATTACCTAATTTGCTCTGAGCAGGTAATTAATCACAAACTACCAAGTCAAGATTACAGCCTAGGAAACCCGGTGGGGCAGTTTCACTCTGTTATGTCAGGTCAACATGAAATGGAATCAACTCAACGGCAACAGTAACAGCAACAACCAAGCTGAGAGTGGGAAACTTATGGGTTGGAGATTCTTATAAAACAGATTTTGTTACTGCCTGTTGGTAACATGGAGCCCTGGTAGCGTAATGGTTAAGAGCTATGGCTACTAACCAAATTGTGGGCAGTTCAAATCCAGCAACCGCTCCTCGGAAACCCTACAGGGCAGTTCTACTCTGTCCTATAGAGTCACTATGAGTTGGAAGCGACTTGATGGTAACCGGTTTGGTTTTTTTGGTTTTATTAGTAATATCTTCAATTCAAGTGAGAACAAACTTGGTTTTCAAGTCTGATAAGGGTGCTAATTGAATTCATGTTGAAAGTGCTATCGTGGGACCTCTGTTACCCCTGACTCATGGCGACTCCATGCACAAAGGAATGACACTGTCCCCGTGGTCCTGTGCCATCCTCATGATCAGTCATGGATCACACCCTTGTGATCATTAGGCTTCTCATTGGCTGATTTTCAGAAGTAGATTTCCAGGCCTTTCTTCCTAGTCTGTCTTAGTCTGGAAGCTCTGCTGAAACCTGTTTAGCTCCCTAGCAACACGCAAGCCTTCACCGACAGACCAGTGGTGGCTGTGAGTGAGATGCATCAGCCAGGAATCAAACCAGGGTCTCCCATGTGGAAGGGGGACAGTTTTACTGCTGAATCACCACTGCCTCACACCGCAAGGGTAGGTTCCTGAGAACCATTGCTGTGCTGCTCTTAAAAGTCTCTGATAACAAAAAACCATAAGAACAAAACCAAAAGGGACAAAAAAGAAGAATCCAGTTCCCTAACCCTGAATGTCCTCATGAGCCGATGGAATTATCCAACCTTATCTGCCATGACTATCTGGTCTCCGATACCAGGATGTTCCACTCTGCTCCCGCGTCCAAGCTTTGCCTGAATCTCTTCTCCCTTCTTCATCATCCAGCCGCACGTGGATGAGCTGACATCCACTGTCCATCACCCAAATGTAGGCGAAATAGGTCACCTGATTTGTGATTGTGACAGATGACCTAAATACAAGACACATGGAACTGTCACAGAGCCTAAACCGTCCTCATCCCTGACTAGGCTGCATTTTCAACCTTTCTATTTGTCACTCACTTGGTTTTGGCATAGCCAACAAGTGCTGCTGAACTCTAAAAATAATCACACAGGGAATGTCATCAGCAAAAAGGCCACACACATGCCTGCAGTTGATGTAGATTCCAGTGACATGTGTGGTGGTTTAATTCTATAATTTCCCAATCAGCAGAGCCTCTTTATGGAGTCAGTGTATTAAAAACACACAGACATTTAATGCTATGACATAAGGCTCTGTATTTGGAGAGGGAGGGCAGGCAGGAAGTGGCCGCTTTTAAGTGACTGTCTAGTACCCAAGGAGCGTGGTGGGGATGCCTGTTTGACAGGTTGGTGCTGTAGTGACAGAGGTAATACTATTTTGTATTTCTGTAGTGCCTGTCTTCACAGAACCCAAAGTAGACAGAGGTGATCTTTTCATGGACTACTAAAATCCTGCAAACTAGTGCTGAGTTTTAATTTTAGCCCTTCCTAACCTTTATTGCAGAGCCCTGGTGGCGCAGTGGTTAAGAGCTACGCGGCAAGCTATGGCTGCTAACCAAAACGTCGGCAGCTCAAATCTACCAGCCACTCCTTGGAAACTGGAAACCCTATGGTGGCAGTTCTACTCTGTCTATAAGGTCACTATAAGGCAGAATCGACTCGATGGCAATGGGTTTTTAACAGGAATCATTATTCCTCCACCCGTCTGTCAGTCTGTCTTATTTTGGTGGTTTGAGCGTTGCTGTGACGCTTGAAGCTATGCTAGCAAGTATTTCAAACACAGGCAGGGTCACCCGTGGTAGACAGATTTCAACAACACTTCCAGATTAGGACAGACTAGGAAAGAAGACCTGGTGACCTGCTAAAGAAAAGCAGCCCAGTGAAAATCTCAAGGACCATAACAGAATATAGTTTGATATAGTGCTGGAAGATGAACCCCCTAGATTGGAAGGCACTCAAAATACACAGTGGCTATAACAATGACCTCAAACATACCAGTGGTCGTGATATAACGCCGGACAAGGCTACGTTTTACTATATTCTGCATGGGGTCACTATGAATTGGAGCCAACTCAACAGCAACTAATGACAACAATCATTATTACCAAGAATATTGTTTTATGTATTTATTTTTTAATCATTAAGGAAATGTTTATTAACTATTACATACCCAAAAGTACTAGGTGGGGACTGGCTATAGGAGTCCCTGGGTTGTGAAAACAACTCAGTGATCAACTATTAGCCCAAAGGTTGGCTATTCAAACCCACTCAGAGGTGTCTTGGAAGCAGGCCTGGGATCTGCTCCCAAAAGGTCACAGCCTTGAAAACCTATGGAGCAGCTCAGCTCTATTCTGCACATATGGGGTCGCCATGAGTCGGAATCCACTTGACAGTGACTGATGACAACAAGGACAACAGGCTGGCTATGGCGCTACGCTCAGGGAGATGATCATGGGATGGGAAAGATAAAGCAAAAATAGATCATCAATGGGAAGAGAAAGAGATAAACAAGAACGTCAGGAAAGGGTAGCTTAACTAGCATTCTCTCAAAAGGTACTCCTCTTATTATTGACCTAGATGTCAGGACATCCAATGCACAACAGTAACTGATAGCCCTGCACGTGAGCCTAAGGCTCAGCAAATTCCCAGTACGTCTTCCAATTTGTCGCAGAAATCTTAAATTATGAATGCACTCAGGACAAAACTGAGATTAATTTTAGTTTATATCCAGCAAGTAATCTGTTTTTATGTGCAAGAGAAAAAAAAAAAAAACTCAGAGGTTGTCAGCTTTTGTTTGGCTCTCCAAAGAGAGTAACTTTGAGTAAAAAGATGTAAAACAGAATAATAATAGGAGTAAGGTGACTTGAATATCTTTTATTTAAATGTTGGGCTTTCGTTTAGTTTGTTTTTTTTTTAACTTGCTTTTTAGTTAGAAAAACAAAAGCAATACACATACGTGGGGTGGGGGGACTCAAAAGGAAAAAGAGATATGCAATGAAGAATAAAACTCTGTCTTATACCAAGAACTATTTTCATATTATTCGTACATTCTTATTGTGTGTACATGTGTTTGTAGGTGTGTATTTTTGTGGATGTGTATGTATACATATCCACCACTTGTCTGTTTGTCTTACTGTGGTGGCTGGCATGTTGCTGTGATGCTGGAAGCTATGCCACCAGTATTTCAAATACCAGCAGGGTCACCCACGGTGGACAGGTTTCGGTGGAGCTTCCAGACTCAGACAGACTAGGAAGAAAGACCTGACGGTCTGCTTCTGAAAAACAGCCAAGGAAAATCCCATGGATCACAACAGAATGCTGTCCGATACAAAAATACAGTGGCTGTAACAATGAACTCGAGCATACATACTGATGATCACCAAGATGGCGCAGGACTGGGCATTGTTTCATTCATTTGTACATGGAGTTGCCATTTACAACATACACGCATACATATATATACATGTTGTTCCTGTTGTTAGGTGCCATTGAGGCAGTTCTCACTCATAGCGACCCTATGTACAACAGAACAAAACACTGCTGGGTCCAGTGCCATCCTCAAGATTGTTGCTATGCTTGTTTGAGCCCATTGTTGCAGCCACTGTGTCAATCCATCTCGTTGATTGTCTTCCTTTTTTTATCTGACCCAGTACTTTACTAAGCATGATGTCCTTCTCCACGGATTGATCTCTCCTGATAACATGCCCAAACTATATGAGATGAAGTCTTGCCATTCTTGCTTCTAAGGAGCATCCTGGATGTACTTCTTCCAAGATGGATTTGTTCGTTCTTCTGGCAGTACGTGGTATATTTAATATTCCTCCCCAACATCATTATTCAAAGGTGTCAATTCTTCTTAGGTCTTCCTTATTCATTGTTCAGCTTCCACATGCTTATGAGGTGACTGAAAACACCATGGTTTGGGTGGGACATACCTCAGTCCTATACCTATACCTTTGTTGTTGTTGTTAGGTGCCCTTGAGTCGGTTCCGCCTCATAGTGACCGTACGCACAAAAGAACAAAACACTGCCTGGTCCTGAGCCATCCTTACAATCATCGTTATGCTTGAGCTTATTGTTGTAATCACTGTGTCAATCCACTTCGTTAAGCATCTTCCTCTTTTCCTTACACCTATACCTATACATATATATGAGGCCCTGGTGACACAGTGGTTAATAAGCCTTTGGCTGGTAACCAAAAAGTCGGCAGTTGGAATCTACCAGCCGCTCCTTGGAAACTCTATGGGGCAGTTCTACTCTGTCCTTTGGGGTCGCTATGAATCGGATTGGACTTGATGGCAACGAATAAATATACATATATGCAGCATCGTCTTTTTTCACAAATGTTAGATATTTATGCACATTTATATACATTATTTTGTAGCTTTTTTTTCTTTCAGCTCACTGTTGCACACGCATAGATGATAGCATCAAAACAATCCTATTTATGCTGTGTAGTATAGCTGATGTAACTAGTCCCCAGTTACGGCCATGAGGTTTGTTCCTAGTCTTTTCCTTTATGAACAACGCTGGAAAGAATACTTTTGTCTGTTGGACATCATGCCTGTATTTGAATGGACGTGTAGCATACATACTTAGATTTGGAATTGCTAGATCAAGTTTCCTTCCAAAGAGATTGCACCAGTTTACATCCCCACCAGTATCCTCTACAAGTGAACCTCTTTTTCCCACATTTTTAGAAACATTATTTATTTTCAGATCTTTTGAGCTTTGTCAAAGAAAAACAGGTTAAAAGTACTTTTTTTCACTATTTTAATTTTCCTTTTAATATTATGAACGTGGCTGAGCAACCTTTCATCCGTCTATAAGCAAACTGTATCTATATATATACTTTTCTCTTTTTGTAAAAATATCTGTTCACATCCTTCGTCCATTTTTCCCCCTGTTGGATTCTTGTCCCCTTATTAACTTATAAAAACTATGTAAACATCAGGCATATTAAGGCTTCGCATATGATGTTTTGCCTTATTTTATTCTCTTGCCTTCCCCTGCTATTTGGACAGGAATTTTTTCTATATCATCAAATTTATAAATCTTTACAGTTTCCTGCTTTCTGATTTGCTAGAAATGCCTTGTATACCCTGAGATTGTTCAAGAAATATTTTCCGACCTCTGCTAGTCTGTGCTTTTTACCCTTTTGAACTTTAATTTTTGAAACACGTACAATTTATTTTGTTAGAAGGACTGAGATAGATATTCGTCTTTGTTTTTCCCCTCAAACCTTCAGTTAATTGACCCAATGCCATACGCAGGGAGATTTGTGTGTTTGACATTGGTTTGAAATGCTGTTTTTATTAAAAAAAACTTTTCATATGTACTGGGGCAATTTCATGATTTTATGTTCTCCTATTAATCTGTCTATTCATGTAGGAATAAGCTCAAACAAATCAAAGATTGTGAGGAGGGCAGAGGACTTGGTAATGTTTCCTTCTGTTATGCATCGAGTTGTCATGAGTCAGAGCCACTTTGATGATACCTAACAATAAGGACAATTGATCTATCTTTTCATGGGGAGCCCTGGTGGCACAGTGGTTAAGAGCTGGGCTGCTAACCAAAAGGTTGGCGGTGCAAATCCACCAGCTGCTCCTTGGAGACTCTATGGGGCAGTTCTTCTGTGTCCTCTAGGGTCACTGTGAGTTAGAATCGACTCGACGACAACGGGTTTGGTTTTGGTTTTAACAGAACATTAGACTCCCACCATGGGAGCCTGGGTTGTGCAAGCAATTTGTGAGCAGCTGCTAACTTAAAGGTTAACAGTTTGAGCCCTCCCAGTGGCTTCACAGAAGAAAGGCCTGGCAACCTGCTTCTGTAAAGATTACATCCAAGAAAACCATACTCAGTTCTACTTTGTATATAGAGCTGCTATATGGTCACAATAACTTGGAATCCACTTGACGGCAACAGGTTTTGTTTTCTGGTTTTTTCATGAACCCATACTCAACTTTTATAAACATTACTGGATACCATGTTTCAACATCAAGTGGCCTAGCCTCGCCTTCTTACTTATCTTTTTTAGAAATTTTAAAAGTAATTCTCATATTTGTTTTTCCAGATAAACTTAATACCTATGAACTTGTATAGCATCATATTATAAATGCGTATACACATACGTATATTGTTGTTGTGGGCCATCTAGTTGATTCCAACTCATAGTGACCGTATACAACTGCCCCATAGTGTTTTCTCTGCTGTAATATTTACAAGTACAGACTGGCAGGTATTTTCTCCCTCAGAGTGGCTGGGCTGGTCCAAAATACTTACCTTTTGGTCACAGCTGAGCGCTTAACCGTTGTGCCACCAGGGCTCCATATAGATATATGTATGTATATATATACCTCAAACAAAGAACACCAAATCCATTGCTGTCGAGTCTATTCCAACTCATAGCCACCCTTTAGCAGTGGCGTCACTAGGGTTGGGCTCACCCAGTGCTGTAACTCATGGTGTCACCTCCCCTGCCCCATGGACCTCCTCCTGTACCTGGTCATGCAGAATCCTTAGTCATGCTTTTGTACTAATGTTACTTGTAAATCGTAATTCCCATATATCACTCCTTCTTTTCCTTTAATTACTACTTCATTCTCAAAAAAGTTATTGACATAGGTTCACAAATACGAATTACCACAATATTGTAGCTAAAACACTGGGAAATTTGACAAAATCAGTGACTGTAGAAACACCGGCAGCAAAGAATACAAGAGCACGTACAGATGAAACCACTTGTAAACCCACTGCCTTCAAGTGCGTTCTAACTCCTAGCGACTCTATAGGACAGAGTAGAGATGTACCATAGAGTTTCCAAGGAGCGCCTGGTAGATTCCAACTGCCGACTTTTGGGTTAGCAGCCATAGCTCTTAACCACGGCACCACCAGGGTTTCCAGTTCAAAGTATAATTGGGTAATAATGACAGCTCTGAACAGAGCGCATTAGAAGGTTCAAAAAGTAAGTCAGCATAGAGTTGCAGCCTTGTAGGTACATTGACACCTGTAAGCTTGGCTGATGAAAAATGTTTTGTCATGATAACCAACTACAGGATATTTTATAGAGAGTCATTTTGGTGTCACCCCCTCTGGCGGTGTCACCTTGCGTGATCCACACCCCTGCACTCCCTTAGCAATGCTACAGCTCTATAGGATACAATAGAATTGCCCCATAGGTTTCTAAGGCTGTAAATCTTCACAGAAGCAGAGAGTCACATCTTTCTCCCTCGGAGCAGCTTGGTGGGTTTAAACTGCTGACCTTTCAGTTAGCAAATGAGCGCTTAACTACTGCATCACCAGAGGTCATATCTATATCTATATACATGCTCTAGGACTGCTTTGCATATATATATATATTAGAAAGTGTACAAACAGAATGCTCCTTAGAAGTGAGGATGGCAGGACTTCGCCTTGCTAAATTTGGACATGTCGTCAGGAAAGACCAATTGCTAGAAAAAGACGTTACGTTTGGTGAAGACGAGGGTCAGCAAAAATGAGAGAAAACCCTCAATGAGAGGAGTTGACACAAAGGCCTCAACGACAGACACAGACACACCAACGATCATGGAGATGGTGCAGGACCAGGCAGCGTTTTGTCCTGTTGTACTTCAGGTTGCCACGAGCACACAACAGAGTTCATTATATGTGTAAAATTAGTACGTTGCCTTCTTGTTTCTAACAGGATTCACATAATACTCTTGATTATTTTTTCACATATACATTCATATCCTCAATAATTGTCCTTCTTCTTTCTTCCTTTTGTCCAGCTGAATTGACTAGCAATTTCAGAAAAATGTGAAGCCACAGCAATGGCCGAAGGCGTTCTTACCTTACACCTGACATTAACAGGAATTTTTCTAAGATTTCCATATTAATTAAGGTGCTGGTTCTTGGCTGAAAATACTTATTTCTTCTATAGTCAAACTATCATCCTATTGTATTACATATTTTTGAGTCAGAATAGATGTTGAATTTTATCAGGTTCACTCTGACACATTACAGACTGTGGTTTTTATCGTCTGTGATTTATTATCAGAGTGAACGGCCTTAATAGATACCGAGCTGTTCTAGTATTGTTCAGAGTGAACGAGATTTGAAACTACTAATAATTTTCAAATTCAGTAATATCGCAAGGCATTTATTCCTTGGCAATGGGTATTGAAATGCTGGCGGGGACTCTGATATTAGGGTCTGGAGCTCCTGAACTGAATTGCTTGGATGGTCTCCACTGTGTTGGATGAGTTTATTCACTGATTTCAGCATTTCTTCATCTACAAGGCCAACGCTTTGTGTGCAGAAGAGAACAAGACAGAAACTCTCCCTGACCTCATGGGGCTTAGAGATCAGTGTTCAGCTTGCTTTGCTCATGAACAGACACATTTATGCTTGCTCCTACCGGTTCCAAGATGTTGTCTATTTTTTATTGTGGCTTTTAAACAAATAAAATCAACTACACTTCACATGATATAAATGGGCCTGTATTTTCCCAACACATCTTGAACAAATTTATTTGAGAACTTTGGAGATTTAATTCATGTGTGTTAGGGACAAAAGCTTAACTTTTTACTAATCTAAACACAGTGGAATTGAATCATCAGAGGGATGAGAGTAGGGGTTTTATTTAGCCATTTCTGCTGCTCCTTGAATACCTGACCATGTCTTCCTCTTTCAGGTGGAATCTATCCCGAAATATCAAATGGAAACCACAGAGCTCATTCTTCAAGAAAGACCAGCGAATACTAATCAGCCCCAACCATCACCCTGTCTGAACACAATGCAAGAAAAATGTTAAGAAAAATCTAAACATCAACTAAAGCATAATGGGAGAACCGTAACCTTTATAATTTTAAGGGATCAGTAATAGAATTACCATATTTCCAGGGTTTTATTCTTTAGCAAAGAACATCTTCATTTCAGAATTTTTGTTTTTAATTTTTTTTAAACTTTGAGAAGTAAAAAAAATTAATGGAATTTTCTAATATCAAACAGATATACGTATTGGTAGTACTTCACTACACAATGTTTATTCATTTTTTTAAGGCCAGCAAGAATGGCAAGACTTTGTCTCGCTTACTTTGGAGACACCACCAGGAAAGGTCAATCACTAGAAAGAAACACCATATTTGGTAAAGTAGAGGGTCAGTAAAAACGAGAGAAACCATCCATGAGATGGAAAGACAGAATAGCCACCACAGTGAACTGCAACCTATCACCCATCATGAAGACGGCGCCAGAACAAACCCATTGCCCTCCAGTCAATTTCCGTTCATGGCGACCCCATGTGAGACAGAGCAGAACTGCCCCACAGGTTCTCCTAGGCTGTAATCTCTACAGAAGCAGATTGCCAGGTCTTTTCTCCCAAGGAACCGCTCTGTGGGTTTGAACTGCTGACCTGTCAGTTAGCAGCCAAGTGCTTAACTACTGAGCCCCCAATGATCCTTTAGAAGACGGCACAGAACCAGGCAATGTTTCGTTCTGTTGTACAAGGGCTGCCATAAGTTGGAGCCGCTGATATAGCAACTAACAACATCTTGTTCAGTGTAAGTCCTCTGTGTCCTAGCTGCCCTAACCTGCTACCTGGGTTTCCTGCAGACCCTTACAGCAAGAAGCACGCCCTGATGACTGACCCTGGAATGGACTACTTAGATTTCACCAGTCCATTCCTGGAGGGTAAAGAACATTATCAAATACGAGCCATCCAGGCATGAGATAAGCATCTTCGCCAAGTATCTAGTACTAGCAGGACAGTGAAATACAATACTCAATGTGGTATTGTTGTTAGCTGCTGGAGAGTTGACCCCGACTAACGGCCATCCCCATGATCTGTTGTGGATCGGACCATTGTGCTCCAGAGGTTTTTCACTGGCTGATTTTCAGAAGTAGATTGATTGCCAGGCATTTCTTCCTCGTCTGTCTTAGTCTGTAAGCTCCGCTGAAACCCGTTCAGCATTGTAGCCATACACAAGCCTCCACTGACAGACAGGTGGTAGCCGGGCATAAGGTGCACTGGCTGGGAATAGAGCCCAAGTGTCCCACATGGAAGGAGAGAATTTTACTAGGGAAACACCATTGCCTCATTAATTGAACTTAATAAGTACAAAACGTAAGAATCTAGAAAATACCACAAGAGCAAGAGAAAGGTTCAAATTGTGCAACAATGCAGGTTTCCAGAATGGGTCACAGTGCACACTGCCCACTCACGCCTCACTGCCTGATGTAATCTCATCTTCACCCTTACAGAGTTACATCCATTTTACAGGAATGGCGTTGAAGTTGGGTGAAGTTGAGAGACTGGGGCGAATTCTCACATCCAACAAATGGCCTGTCCTCTGATATCAGAGCCTGTCTTCTTTCCTTTACATTCCATCACAATGATCATGTGGGTTTTTTTTTTTTCTTTTAAACCATTTATTGAACAACTCATTATGCAAAGTCCATAATTTATCCAGTAAGTGGGTTTTGTCCTATGCGTATTCATATGGCGGTTTCCTTTGGGATTTCTTTTGTCTAGTATTTCATGGAAGAGATTAAAAAGGGTTTTATAATGAAGGGCAAACCCCTGGAGGGTCAAATCCTGTTTGGTAATATGGCATCATTTCATGCATTCGTGCAAAAAAAAAAAAAAATCTGGATAACAGCATTCATTAATATCAGGTAACTCCTTAGTGACTTTAATGATGTAAGTTTGAAAAAAAAAGAGGTGATTTTATTTCATTAGCAGACATATCGTCCTTTTCTGTTCTTCATTCCAAATCGTACGAATCGTACATTCCAGGTTCTGATTATTAATGAATGTTTGCAGCTGTTTCTTCTCATTTGGAGTCATGCCACATCAGCAAATGAAGGTCCCAAAAGCTTTACTCCATCCACGTATTTAAGGTCGACTCTACTTTGAGGAGGCAGCTCTTTCCCAGTCATCTTTTGAGTGCCTTCCAACCTGCGGGGCTCATCTTCCAGCACTGTATCAGACAATGTTCCACTGCTATTCATAAGGTTTTCACTGGCTAATGCTTTTCAGAAGTAGACTGCCGGGTTCTTCTTCCTAGTCTGCCTTAGCCTGGAAGCTCAGCTGAAACCTGTCCTCCATGGGTGACCCTGCTGGCATCTGAACACCGGTGGCATAGCTTCCAGCATCACAGCAACACACAAGCCCCCACAGTACGACAAACGGACAGACACATGGGGGAAAAAACAGTACAGCATGCATTATTTGCATAAAATAGGGCACAGACAAATACACAAATTTTTTAAATGCTGAAATGTACATATAGACATGAATAACCCTCCTTTGTGTGATCTTGAAACGCTCTCTTTGACAATGGATGCAACACCATTCCTCCTCAAGTTGTCATTCCCAGCATAGTAGACTATATATGATTGTTTGATTCAAAATGGCCAATACCAGTCCATTTCAGCTCACTAATGCCTAGGATATCAATGTTTATGCATTCCATTTCATTTTTGATGATTTCCAATTTCCCTAGATTCATAATTTGTACATTCCAGGTTCCAATTATTAATGGAAGTTTGCAGCTGTTTCTTCTTATTTTGAGTCATGCCACATCAGCAAATGAAGGTCCCAAAAGCTTTACTCCATCCACGTCATTAAGGCTGACTCTACTTTGAGGAGGCAGCTCTTCCCCAGTCATCTCTTGAGTGCCTTCCAACCTGGGGGGCTCATCTTCCAGCACTATATCAGACAATGTTGCGCTGCTATTTATAAGGCTTTCACTGGCTAGTGCTTTTCAGAAGTAGACTGCCGGGTCCTTGTTCTTAGTCTATCTTAGTCTGGAAGCTCAGCTGAAACCTGTCCTTCATGGGTGACCCTGCTGGTATCTAAACACCGGTGGCATAGCTTCCAGCATCACAGCAACACACAAGCCCCCACAGTATGACAAACTGACAGATATGTGGGGGCCAGGTAGATATACACACACACACACACACACACACATTTGTGTGTGTGTATATATATATATATTCTCTACATACATTCTGTTTTTCCAAAATACAATTCACAGATGCAGCGATGAATTTGAATACTTAGAGCTCCCAAGTCACCCTAATAGTTAATTATGATAGAAAACTGTAAGGCAATAACATATTTTACAAGGAACGTTAGAGGGACTTAATGAGCCAGTTAAGAAGAATGAGGCATTTGACTCTGGGAGAATACAAAATTCTGGAACTGCTCAATTGCAGGGGAAAAACTTAATATTCCAGACAAAAGCTCTGAACAGGACAGAGTGGATGAATGTGCCCATACATCATGTAGCCAGCAGAGAGAGGTCTGAGTTACAGTTCTTCTTTTTTTTCCTTATAAATCTGTAATCAATAATGTTTCACCATAGTTGGGTCTATATATCTGAGCGCTTCAGAAAGCCCATCACGTGTAAGCATGATGGGGACTTTACGTTCCTAATATTCATTTCTAGGAGCCCTGGTGGCACCATGGTTAAGCACTCGGCTGCTAACTGAAAGGTCAGTGGTTCCAGCCACAGGAGAAGGATGTGGCGGTCTGCTTCTGTAACAACTTATAGCCTTGGAAACCCTATACAGCAGTTCTACTCTGTGCTATAGAGTTGCTATGAGTTGGAATCAACTTGATGGTAAAGGTAATGGCCCTTTTAATACAAAGTTTGTCACTGATCATATTTCGAGTTCTTTGGGGTCTAAACTCCCATTATCTCCACTGAATACCATCTTTGTGGTATGTATATAGGATCTAAACACTGAATCTAGAAAGACAATGTGACTCTCTTTGCACTGTGCTCAGGTGTTTCATTAACTTTGCCCAAACAGTTGTTGTTTTACGATGTAGGATTGTCCTTGAGCATTGCTGACCCAATGAATAAATCAACCCATTTCAATATTCACTGGAATGTTTGTTTCATTTTGTTTTTTTCCAACTCTTGGAAGTTCAAGTTGTTGTTGTGTGTGCTGCCAAGTTGATTCCAAGTAACAGCTACACTACAGGGCATGATAGAGCTGCCCCATATGGTCTTCAAGGCTGTTATCTTTACTGGAGCAGATCGCCAGGTCTTTTCTCCTGTGGAGCTGCTGGGTGGGCTTGAACTGTCAGCCTTTTGGTTAGGAGCCGAGTACTTAACTGCTGCATCACCAGTGGCATTTGTAGCAGAATGCAAAACAAGGCAACATTTCAAAATTATGGAGGCAAGAGGAGAAACCGGACACCTTGCCCTGTATACCCAGAGCTGAATGTGGAGAGTGAAAATCTTATACATCAAAGAAATGCACAAGTGGATTTCCTGATTGTTCTTTCCTTCCCCAGACCTGAGGAGAGTGAGGGTGTTGTTAGCTGTGATCTGCAGAAGTCTGCCTCAGGCAAAATGCAAAGTCCAGCTTCTAATAATACAGCATTTTAATGTCTACTGAGTTCTTTTAAGGTTATAATCATATTTCTTTCCTTCAAAAAGAAAAGTTAGACAATGTTCTGATGAAGGCCACTTTGTAGAGGAACAAATTAGAAATCAGGACTGGTGAGCCCTTCCAGCAAGGTCCCTTGGAAAATATGAGCCCAAGAGATAGAAAGGGCCATATAAGCCAGAATCTCAATCAGCCTGAGACCTGAAGAACTAGATGGTGCTGGGCTACCGCCACCGACCACCTGACAGGGAACACAGCAGAGAGTCCATGATGGCGCAGGAGAAAAGTTGGGTGCATAACTCAAATTCTAGTAAAAATACCAGACTTGACTGGAAGGACCCCAGGAGGCCTGTCCCCGGACTCTCCATTGGCCCAGAACTAGAACCATTCCCAAAGCCAACTTTTCAGACATAGATTAGACTAGACTATGAGACATAAAATGATGCTGGTGAAGAGTGTGCTTCTTGGCACAAGTAGAAACATGAAACATAATGGGCAGCTCCTGTTAGGAGGGGGGATGAGAAGGCAGAAGGGGACAGGAGCTGGCTGAACAGACATGGTGAATAGAGGGTAGACAGGAGGACTGTGCTGCTGTCACATTACAGCGAGAACCACTAGGGTCACATAACAATGTGTGTATGAGTTTTTGTATGAAAGACTGACTTCAAGTGTAAACTTTCACTTAAAGCACAATAAGAAAAAACGCAAAGTTTAAGAGAGACTTCTAAAAGCAGTAAGACAAAAGTGAATCATCTTACAAAGGATCTTAATAAAATTAAAATCCAATTTCTCACCAAAAGCCAAAGAGGCAAGAAGAGAGTTAGGTAGCATATTTAAAATGCTGGAATAAAAATAAAATTGTAAGTTAATGGGCACACAATGTATAAAAGTGTAATTTGTGATAACAGTAAAAATAAAAAAAAGAGGGACAGGATAGTTCTGCATAGGAACAAGGCTTTGTATGCTTTTGAAGTTAAGTGAGTAACAATACTAACTAAATTGTTTTAAGTTTTGATGTTAAATGTAATTCTAAGGTTGCCACAAAAAGTATCTAAAGATATACATAAAAGGAAAGGCGAAGGGAATCAAAATAGCTTTAAAAAATCAGCTTAGCACAAAACAAGGTATTATTGGAGGAAATAAATGACAAAAAACAAACATTAATAGGGCAAAATAAAAGAAACACAGGATCATCTCAACTGATACAGAGAAGGCACTTGACGGAATTTAATACTCTTCCATGTTAAAAAACACTGAATAATATAGGATTAGAAGAGAAGTTTCTCGATATAATAAAGGCTTAAAAAAAAATACTGCTCAGTGGAGAAAGACTGATATTTTTCTTTTTAAGACAAGGAGCAAGGCAAGTGTTTCAGATATCTAGTGCTGCTATAACAGAAATGACATGAGAGGGTGGGTTTAATTAACAGAAATGTATTTTCTCAAAATAAGCAGGGTGGGAGTGAGAAATTCAGGGTGCCAGGTAGTGGAAGGCTTCCTGTCTCTGGGTTTTCTAGGGGAGTGTCCTAGCCTCTTTTCTACTCATCAGTGATCTACATGTGGCATGGCATTTAACTTCTCCCATCTCTACTTCCTTTGAAACAAAAAACCCAAACCCATTGCCGTCCAGTCGATTCTGACTCATAGCAACCCTATAGGACAGAGTAGAACTGCCCCACAGAGTTTCCAAGGAGCGCCTGGTGAATCCAAGATGCTGAACTTTCCTGTAGCAGCTCTTAACCACTATGCCTCCAGTGTTTCCTCTACTTCCTGGCTCTATTGTATATCAGAAGAGATTGAATTAAGGCACACCTGACACACTTCCTCATTAACATAACAAAGAAAACCCATTCCCAAATGGGATTATGGAGGTTAAGATTTATAGAATCCCAAACTCTTTGCCATCAACTAGATTCTGACTCATAGCGAACTTATAGGACAGAGTAGGACTGCCTCATAGGGTTTCTGAGAAGCACCCGGTAGATTCGAACCACCAACCTTTTGGTTAGCAGCCGTAGCTCTTAACCACTGTGCCTCCAGGGTTTCCTTAGAACTTACAGAGGTTAGGATTTACAATATATATTTTGCAGCGGCGGGTGGGGAGGGGAATTCTGTTGTAACTACAGGTAGATCCACTATCACCAGTGATCATCTGAAATTATTCTGGAGATACAAATGACTTTTAGGCTACCAAAAAACAAGTATTTAAATGGAGAAGGAAAGAAAACAGATAGGATTCTGTACATAAAAACCCCAACAGCTATTAGACCTAGTAAATTAATTTACCAAAGTATCAGGGTTCATTGTCAATATACACAGATCACTCAGGTTTCTACACATCAGTATCAGCAAGGGGAAAAATAAAGCAACTAGCATTTATGATAGCATCTAAGAGACTAAAGTATCTAGGAATATATTTAACCAGAAAAGTGAAAGATTATACACATAAAATTGTAAATTATGATTAAGAGAAATCAGAAAAGGACTAAGTAGACATTCTCTGTTCAGGGCTAGGAAGGCTTACTTCATATATACATATAAGTCAAAATTGAAGGTGAAGAAAATTAGAACAAGTCCGTGAGAGCCAAAGTATGACCTTGAGCACATCCCACATGAAGTTAGAACAATCTCAAGAATATCTTTGACACATAGATCACTAAGTGCTCAGAGCCTAAACAAAAGGCTGGCGATTTGAACCCAAGAGCCGCTCTGCAGGAGAAAAGTCCTGGAGATCTGTTCCCATACAGATTACAGCCTAGGAATCCCTATGGTCGGCTCTGCTCCACCACATGGGGTCATCGTACATTAGAATCAACTCAAAGGCACGCATCAATAGCAACAGGCAAGTTAGACCAGAGAAGAAATGTCCTTTGTCATCAAAGCTTCCTTAGGTGTACTGAGCTGTCCAAATGGCCCCGATGTATACACTTCCCTATTTGCAGCTGTTTTTGAAAGAAAAACAAAATTGCTTATGAGGTAATAATACAACAAGATGACAAATGGGTGGTGACATCCAAAAGTCAAGGCTCCCTAAATAGCTACAGTAATCAAACAGTGTGGTATCTGTGAAGGACGGGGTACACTAATCAAAACAACAGCACAGAGGACCTTGAAATAAAACTACACAAACACGTGCAACTGATTTTTAGCAGTGTTATTGAGATGTAATTTATACATTTCATATATAAAGAACATTTCAGTTTTTTAAATATATTCAGAGATGTGTGCAGCCATGACAAAACCAGTACTCTAACACTCATCCCAACTCAGCACAACCCCATGTATGTCAGAGGACACCATAGGGATTTCAATGGCTGATATTTTGGAAGTAGATCACAAAGCCCTTCTTCCCGCATACCTCTAGGGTGAACACAAATTGTTAACCTTATGGTTAGCAAGTACATTAGAGATTTGTACCACCCAAGGACTCTACAAATATTATCAGTTCCACTTTAGAGTCATTTTAATCATGTTAAAAAGAAACATGTACATTTCAACTACCAATTGTTCCATCCCCACACCCAGCTCAAAGTAACCACTTTCTGTCCCTATTGTGTGGATTCTGACTCCTGACAATCACAAATATTTCAAAGTAGAACTGTGCAGAGTTGGGTTTTCTTGGCTGTAATTGTTATAGAAGCAGATTGCCAGGCCTTTCTTCTGCAGAGACAAGGCATGGGTTAGAAACAAGAAACTTTAGCTTTAGTTGTTGTTATTAGGTGCCACCAATTCGGTTCCGAATCATAGCGACCCTATGCACATCAGAACAAAACACTGCCCTGTCCTGTGCCATCCTTACAATCATTGCTATGCTTGAGCTCATTGTTGCAGCCACTGTGTCAATCCACCTCCTTGAGGGCCTTCCTCTTTTCCACTGACCCTGTTAGTTGCCAAGCATGATGTCCTTCTCCAGGGACTGATCCCTCCTGATACATGTCCAAGGTTTGTAAGATGCAGTCTTGGCCATCCTTGCTTCTAAGGAGCATTCTGGTTTTACTTCTTCCAAGACAGATTTGTTCGTTCTTTTGGCAGTCCATGGTATATTCAATATTCTTCAGCAATACCACAATTCAAAGGCATCAATTCTTCTTTGGTCTTCCTTATTCACTGTCCAGATTTCACATCCATATGATGTGATTGAAAATACCATGCCTTGGGTCAGGCACTACACAGTCCTCAAGGTGACATCTTTCCTTTTCAACACTTTGAAGAGGTCCTTTGCAGCAGATTTACCTAGTGCAATGCATCCTTTGATTTCTTGACTGCTGCTTCCATGGCTGTTCATTATGGATCCAAGGAAAATGAAATCCTTTGACAACTTCAATCTTATTTCCGTTTATCATGATGTTACTTATTGGTCCAGTTATGACGGTTTTTGTTTTCTTTATGTTGAGGTGCTATCCATACTGAAGGCTGTGGGCTTTGATCTTCATTAGTAAGTGCTTCAAGTCCTCTTCACTTTCAGCAAGCAAGGTTGTGTCATCTGCATAACGCAGGTTGTTAATGAGTCTTCCTCCAGTCCTGACGCCCCATTCTTCCTCATATAGTCCAGCTTCTCAGATTATTTCCTCAGCATACAGATTAAACAGGTATGGTAAAAGAATACAACCCTGACGCACACCTTTCCTGACTTTAAACCAATCAGTATCCCCTTGTTCTGCCCAACAACTGCCTCAATCTATGGAAAGGTTTCTCATGAGCACAATGAAAACCATTTGCACTACCTTCTGTCCCTATAGATGTGCCTATTCTATATATTTAATATAAAAGGAGTAATATACAGTCTTTTGTCACTGGCTTCTTTAATTTAGCATATTTTCAAGATTCACCCATGTTGTGCCATGTATCAGTGCATCATACTACCATATTTTGTTTATTCAATCAACCATTTATAGATAGTTGGGTTGTATCTACCTTTTGTCTATTATGAACAACATGGCTATAAATATCCACGTACAAGTTTTTGTGTGTAATAATGATTTTATTTTTCTTTAGTATAGTATTGTGTGTGTGTGTATGGTGTTTGTGCATTGTTAGTTATGGTTTGTATACTATTCATGCCATGTATAAGGGCTCCTAGTATTCTAATTTTTCTTCAATGATCTTTATCATTTAGATTTTATATTCAGGTCTGATCCATTTTAAGTTAGTTTTTTACGTGGTGTAAGATATGTGTCTTGTTTCTTTTTTTTTTTTTTTGGCAGATGGGTATCCAATTACGCCAGCACCATTTGTTAAAGAGACATTTTCCCATTTAGCGGACTTTGGGCCTTTGCCAAATATCAGCTGCTAATAGGTGACTGAATTTATGTCTAGGTTCTCAATTCTGTTCAATTGGTCTATGTATCTGTACTTGTACCAATACCAGGCTGTTTTGATTACCATGGAAGTATAACAGGTTCTAAAGCCAGGTAGTGGGAGACCTCCCACTTTGTTCCTCTTCTTCAATAATGCTTTACTTATCTGGGTCCTCTTCTCTTTCCATATGCTGTTAGTGATTTGTTTCTCCATCCTGATAAAAAATGCCATTAGAATGTGGATCCTGATTGCATCGTATCTGTAGATCGCTTTGGGTAGAATGGACATTTTCACAATGTTGAGTCTTCCTCTCAACATGTTTTTCCACTTATGTAGGTCTCTTTTGGTTTCTTGCAATAGTGTCTTGTAGTTTTCTTTGTATACATCTTTTACATCTCTGGGTAGGTTTATTCCTAAGTACTTTATCTCTTAGGGGGCTACTGTAAATGGTATTCATTTCATGATTTTCTTTTAAAATTTTTTTCTTAGTTCATATAGAGAAATCCTACTTATTTTCCTACATTTATCTTAAATCCTGATACTTTGCTGAAATCTATTACTTCCCATAGTTTTCTCGTGGATTCTTTGAGGTTTTCTGTGTATAAAATCATATCATCTGTGAATAGGGATACTTTTATTTCCTCCTTACCAATGTAGATGCCCTTTATTTCTTTTTCTTGCCTTGTTGCTCTGGCTAGGACCTCCAGCACAATGCTGGATAACAGTGCTGATAAAGGGCATCCTTGTCTGGTTATCGCTCTCACAGGACTGTTTCCAGACTCTCTCCATTTAGATTGATATTGGCAGTTGGCTTTGTATAAAAAAAAAAAAAAAAAAAATTAAGAGCCCTTTATTATGTCAAGGAATTTCCCTTCAATTCCTATTTTGCTGATTTTTTTTTTTTTTAAATCAGGAATGTTCATTAGACTGTGTTAAATGCCTTTTCTGAATCATTTCATAAGATCATGTGGTTCTTTTATTTATGTGATGGACGACATTGATTTTCTAATGTTGAGCCATCCCTGCAAACCTGATATGAATCTCACTTGGTCATGATGAATTATTTTTTTTATATACATTATTGTATTCTATTGGCTAGAATTTTGTTGAAGATTTTGGTGTCTATACTCACGAGGGATATTGATCTGTGATGTTCTTTTTTTGTGGTGTCTTTATCTGGCTTTGGCTTCAGGGTTATGCTGGCTTCATAGAATGTGTTTGGGAGTGTTCCTTCTGTGTACATGTTCTGAAATACCTTTAGTAGTACTGGTATTAACTCTTCTCTAAAAGTTTGGAAGAATTCTCCACTGAAGCCATCAGGGCCAGGGCTTTTTTTTTTTTTTGGAGGGGGAGGGGGATTTGGAGGAACTTATTACCTCTTCAATCTCTCCTATTTTGGGTTTATTTAGTTTTTCTACCTGGGTTTGTGTTAATTTACTTATATCTGTATTTCTAAAATTTGTCTATTTCCTTTTGGTTTTCAAATTTGTTGGAGTATAATTTTTCTGAGAATTTTCATTTCAGTTGAGTCTGCTGTGGTATCGCCTGTCTCAAAAAATTCACCTCTACGTGCTGCTTTTGCTATGTCCCAAATGTTCTGGTAAGATTTGTTTTCATTCTCATTTGATTTTATGAATTTCTTTATTCCATCCCTGGTTTCTTCCACAACCCAGTAGTTTTTGAGCAAGGTGTTGCTCAGTTTCCATGTATTCGATTTTTTTTCCCCTTGCTACTTCTGTCACTGATTTCTACTTTTATGGCTTTTTGGTCAGAAAAGATGCTTTGTAATATTTTGATGTTTTGGATTCTGTTAAGGTTTGCTTTGTGGCCTGAAATGTGTTCTACTCTGGACAATGTTCCATGTGCATTGGAAAAAATGTATAATTGGCTGCTGTTATGTGGAGTGTTCTGTATATGTCTATCAGGTCAAGTTGATTGCTTGTGGCGTTTAGATCTTACGTGTCTTTATTGAGTTTCTTTCTAGATGTCCTGTCCTTCACCAAAAGTGGTGTGTTGAAGTCTCCTACTATTATTGTGGAGCTTCTGTTTCTCTTTTCAATGCTGTTAGATTTTGTTTTATGTATTTTAGGGCCCTATCATTGGTGTATATGTATTTATTATTGTTAAGTCCTTCTGGTGTAGTGACTCTTTAAGCAATATATTATGTCCTTCCTTGTCTTTTGTGGTATATTTTATGTTAAAGTCTGTTTTGTCAGAGATTAATATTGCCACTCCTGCTTTTTTAGTTTTCATTTGATATATATTTTTTTTTCTATCTTTGATATTTTTTTTTCTCTGTGAGTCTAAGATGTGACTCTTGTAGGCAGCATATAGAACAGTCATGTTTTTTATCCATTCTGCCACTCTCTGTCTCTTTATTGGTGCATTTAATCCACTTGCATTCAGTGTAATCATTGATAGATTGAGTTTAGTGATATCATTTTGATTTGTGTGTGTGTGTGTGTGTGTGTGGTGTTGACAGTTTCTTTGTTCTACTTAATTTTCTGTGTTGAGTCGTTTTTACTTCTCAGTATCACCTTACCATTCTCTCCATATTGAAGTTCTATGACTACAGTATTTAGTCCCTCTTTTTCTGTTTTAATGTTGTTATCATTTACATATTGATGTCACTATTTCCTATTTTCAGTCTTTTGAATTTGATTTATTTTTGCAACTAACCTATCTGGGTTGATACCTGGTTGTTGTGTCCTGTGTTCTAACCTTGGGTCGTTGTCTGATATTCTTGGTTCTCTAGCCGAAGAACTCCTTTTAATATTTCTTATAATACTTGTTCTGTTTTTACAAATTCCCTTACCCTCTGTTTATCTAAAAATGTCCTAATTTTGCCACCACATCTGAAAGACAGTTTTGCTAGATATATAAAATCTTGCTGATACTTTTTTTTTTTTCCATCAAGGGTTTATATATGTCATCCCATTACTTTCTTGCTTGCATTGTTTCTGCTGAGTGGTCAGCATTTTCTGTTATTGACTCTCCTTTGTAGGTGACTTTTTGTTTATCCCTAGCTACTATTAAAAATCGGTCTTATCTTTGTTTTTGGCAAGTTTGATTATAATATGATTTGGTGTCTTTCTTTTGGGATCCAATCTGAGTGTGGTCCAATAAATTTCTTGGATAGATATCTTCTCATCTTTAACAATATCAGGGAGGTTTTCTGCCAGCAAATCTTTAACAATTCTCTCTGCATTTCCTATTATTTCCTCTCACTGCCCGTTCTGGTACTACAATCATTATTAAATCTTTTCTCTTGTTGGTGTCTCACATAATTCTTACAGTTTCTTCATTTTTTAAAAAAGTCTTTAATTTTTCTTCAAATAAATTAGTTTCAAGGCATTTATCTTCAGTCTCACTAATTCTGACTTTCATTGCCTCAATTCTGTTCCTGAGACTTCCTGTTGGGTTGTCTAACTCTAACTCAGAAATTTTATTGTAGTTGCTGTTTCTCTACGATTTCTAGCAGCCTGTTAAATTTCTTGTTCTGTTCTTGTACTGCTTTCTTGAATTCCTCTATTGCTTTTTCTGGGTGTTCCTTGGGTTATTCCGAGTTTTGCCTAATTTCCTTCCTGATCTCTTCAAGAGCTATGAATATTAAACTTTTGAATTCTAACTCTGGTAATTCTAAGAGCTTTTCTTGACTGGGAAGATTTCCTGGCTCTTTGATCGCTTTCTGGAGCCATCCTGACCTGGTTCTTTATGTGATTTGATATTGACTCCAGTCTCTGAGCCATCAATAAGTTATTATATTTATTTATTGTATGTTTGCTTACTCTTTCCTAGCTTTTTCATTTGTTCTGATATGTCCAAGTAGTTGGCTGGGCATGAGAGCTGTTTTTCTTATTGGTGTCTTTGAAGCTTTCAGGTTCTGTCACTAGGTATGTGAGTTCAGGAGTCCGTTCAGGTCTCTTGTGCAGATTCAGCTCTGGTGTCCTGGTCATCAGTCACCGAGTATGTGTTGCAGACTCTATCCTAACGTCCTAGATGGGCAGGGATATATAGGGGTGTTTGGAGTGGGTAAAGGCATCTGGTTACAGTAGGAGCCTATGTGCTCAGCAAGGCTCAGGGCTGAGAGCTGTCCCTGACTCCCTGGGTGGAAGACATATCCATGTCCCCTAGAGTGTGTAGGTGGGTGGGTTTTGCAACTGGACTTTGGGTACCCAGTGCCGTTGGCAAAAAGCACTGGGAGGCACCACTTATTCCTGGCCTCTGTCGCTTATAGCTATATGGAATGGGCAATATCACCAGGCTTCAGGCCTCTTATGTGGGTGGGTGAGGACCCTGCTTAATGGGCAGGGTGATGTCAAATGTCATGAATCTGCAACTCCCCCTTGGTTTCTGCTGTAAAAATAGGCTTCAGGTACATGCGCTGTTGTTCTATGTTAATGAGGGCCTACACTGTTGAATCAGCCCACGCAGGTCTAGGCAGAGATGAAGGGTGTTACAGGTCCATGGACTCCTTATGCCAATGCTGAGGCAAAGGGATAGCGCCTGTCCTGAGTTTCTGGCTTAGGGAGCATGGCAATTTTTGAAAGCATTAGACTGGTTTAGGGGTGAATGATGTAGAGTTCCCAGCTTGGGGTGTGGCATTAATGAGGACCTGCAGTGCTGAATCACCCTACACAGGTCTAGGCAGGATTGAAGGGTGTCGTAAGTTCATGGACTCACCCTTATGCCAGTGCCGAGGCAAAGGGGCAGTGCCTGCCCTGGGTTCCTGGCTTGGCAGGGTGTATCTATTTTTGAAGTACAAGAGTGGTTTGGGCAGACTATCCTGAGTTCCAGGTTTAGGGAGCTTGCCAATTTTTTTCTTCTGAAGCTGCAAGACTGGTTTTGATGAGGGTAGCCCTCAGTTCTGGCTTAGGGGGGTGGCATTTGTTGAATACTCCCAGATCGGGTGTAGAAGCAGAGCTGGGAGGGGGTTGGGTGAGTGGAAATTAGCACTTCTCTGCTGTCAAAGTCCTGAAGGGGGTGGGGCTATTTTGACCCCATGTAGTAGGTTATACACTTGCACTTAACTCTCAAAGGTCCAGTGCTGCTTCCCCTCAGCTCTGGAGGTTTCTGCATACTCTCCACTGCCTGACATGAGAAACAAGTCCCGAGTGCTGCTGTTTGATTTGGCCTGAATGTGCCTGGCAACTTAACCCACAGGGTTCTGGATACCTTACGGCTGACACTTCTTCCCGCTATTGCTCAGCCTGACTCCTCGACTTTGTCTATGATGATCAGGGCCCCCAGATTGTGACAGATATTCAATTCACTTATTTTTTCAGGTCTTTGTTATATGTGGGACCACAGGAAGCATCTCACTATTCTGTCACCTTGACCCCGCTGAGACAAATAATTTTTGACAGAGATGAAAAAGCATTTCAGTTGAGGTAAACAGAAATCAAATCAGAAACAAATTAATGGAGAACAGGAGAACAACAGAGAAAATCAACAAAGCCAAAAGTTGGTTCTTTGAAAAGGTCAGTAAAGTTGTAAATCTTCAGCTAAACTGACAAAAGTCAGAGGATGCAAATAACAAAAATAAGAAATGAAACTGAAGACATTACAACAGATAAAATGGAAATAAAAAAGGACAACGGAGCACCATAAAAAGTTGTATTCCAACAAATTTGAAAATGTAAATAAAATGGGTTGATTCCCAGAAACACATAACCTACCTAAGCTAACACAAAAGAGGTAGAAAATCTCAACAAACTCATAAGAGAAGAGAATGAAGCTAAAACCTTCCAGCAACAAGAAATCATGGGACCAAATAAAATTACCTGGGGGACTTTACCAATTATTCAGAGAAAAAGCAACACCTTCTTCCTCAAACTCTTCTAAACTATAGAACACATAGTAATACTCCGTAAGTCATTCTATAAAGGAAACATTACCCAGATTTCAAAGCCAGGCAAGGAAACAACAAAACAAAACAAAAAAATAGACCAGTACCCCTCATGAATATACACAAAAAAATTCTGAATAAAATAATGGTGAGCAGAAAACAGGAACATATTAAAAGAATTATACACCATGAACAGTTTCGATTTATTGCAGGTAAACATGATGATTCAACATTGTATAATTTATCAATGTAATACACCACAATGACAGAGCAAAGTAACAGAGCTATATGATCACCTCAATAGATGGCGAAGAGGCATTTGATAAGATTCAACACCCTTTCCTAATAAAAATTGTCAACAGTATATGCATAGATGGGAAATTCTTGAGGATGAATAAGGTGCTTTTGTAAAAAACCAACAGCCAGCATAACACTGAATG